>NC_089794.1:46562041-46572041 GCF_040412425.1 Macrobrachium rosenbergii
CAGAGATATATTGAAAACCAGTACTACTGAGGACACCTTCCTCCCTCTGTGTTGAGAAATGTGTCGGTAGGTTAATGGAATATTCGGAAAAGTTTCCACGTAATGGTCTTTTCGCCAATAATTATAGGAATACCTTTATTATACTGGCAGATACATTAAAGAGGAACCTGATCATTCCTGGGTCAATTCTCATTCAGGTGAACCACAAAAGCGTTATTATTTTGGCACTTTCGTCTAACAACTTATGTTGATTTATTCTTGTAAATTATTCCTAAGAAGAAATCAACATACATACTCATTTAGAAATGACTGAAGGAGACATGCTCTGTTTACATCTGATTTATTTTTATATTAACAGCTAGAAATGATTCTGAAGAGAGAGAGAGAGAGAGAGAGAGAGAGAGAGAGAGAGAGAGAGAGAGAGAGAGAGAGACTATGTAATACCTGTAGGAGTGCCTCTTACCTTCATTTTGCAAATCCAGTTTCTGGGTTTATCCATGACAGCTGTTCCTGGTCTGAAGCCTCACCTTAGACGAAATGATTGCTGTTAGTCAGAAACTGACATGCAACCACTATGCTATTTTGGTTTTCAGGTAAAAACTAGATTCCATTGCAATATCCTATTTCTGTTTTGTATCGTTTCTTTTAAATTCCGTGAGGTAACGGGTCCGTTATAGACTCCTCGTGGTAGTATTCACAGTTTTCATTTTCAATTGCACTTATGCATACATACATACATACATACATACATGTGTGTGTGTATGTGTGTGTATTATCAAGAATATCCTCTCATACGCCATCTGCAGTGCAATAAGCTAAAGAAATAAGGACTAAGCAATTAATTAACTCATTTTAGTATGATTCACTGAAGGCGAATTCGCCTCTAAAACTTCTCTCACCTCTGCCTCTTGGGGGGAAACCACTTTGATCTCTTTCTTGTCCAAGTGTTGCCGGAGTTCCTTAAATTCCAGGTGCTGGCCCAATCAGAGCTAATCGCCGCCCGAGGCAGGTCAGCTGGTGGGCTGAACACGTGCATTCCGCCATCTTGAACCTGCAGCCACGCTGCCCGCACTTCCATGTGGGTAGAACAATCCCGACGCCACCTAGGAAGAGGAAAAAACGTAATTCCCGGAAGCTATAAAGGGTCTTGAAGAGAGACACTCGCTCTTAGAATTGTTCATGCTGCCCCAGAGGACAGATGTCCTGTCTCTTGCTCCATTGAACTGCCTATTTCCAACACGTGGTTAGCAGTAACCAAAGTAACTTTTGTTGTTAACTAATTCACTTGCCCTCCCTCTCACTGGGTCTCGTAAGAAGAGACTTCCCAGCTCGAATTAAAGTGATAAAGACCGGGATTTTGGTTTTTATTTTTTTGTCAGACACGTTCCCTATTCGTGTTTGGTATTTTCGTTCTTTTTCGTAGTGCAATATACAATTAGGACCTGTATTGCTTTTTATATTTTGTGCTGTTTAATTTGCAAAGCATTGACGAGAAGTGTAAAGTAATCGTATGATATTCGAATCACTGGAATCGAGTTCAGTCTAGTCATTTTCTATGCAATTCCTCGATTCCTTCATTACAATGCCAGTTTCGGTTGAGTAACCATTAGTGTTTCGATTGCAGATTAGGAGTTATTCAGCTGTGGAACTGCATATCATCTTGCGTGCGTAGTGGTCCCCACTACCTCGTTTTCAATGCCCTTTGAAGCAGGCACTCCATTGTATTTCCTCCAGCAAATTCCCCGACATTGCTCTCATCTTAGTACACTAGAATTACGCTACCATTCCTCTGATGTGTTTCCTTTGCAAATATAATTAATTAAGTTAAACCGCAGTGTTTATCTAATCACTCCCCTCTTAGTAGGCCTTCAGCCGTATTTTGTTGCTTATAATTTTTAGCTGACCTCAAGATGAGTCAGATTTTTTGCGGTAATGAAAAGTAGCTGCATATCATCTAACTTAGCCACCCAGTATAAGATTTACAATAAAGTATGAGAATGAAGCAACTCCCTTTCTAGACACTATGGTATCACATTGATGCTATGCTTTCATACCTCTGTCTTTGGAAAAGACCCTTTACCAACTTAGGTATGAATTTTTAAGTTTTAAGTTGAACTCCTTAAACACACTCCTCCACAGGGCTTATTCCTAACCGGGAAGTGGTCTGACTTTCCACAAAGAAATTTACTATTAATATAACCATTTCTCTGAGAATTATTTTCCTCCCAGATTGTTTTATAAACAGTTAAATAAGTTTATCAATAATAAAATCATACCAAAAATTAGGTCTCCAACAGTCCAAGAAATTCCCTTTTATTCGAGGCTTCCTTGTATTCATGATGATTCCTTCTTTACCGGAATTAATTAACTAATGCGACAGTACTGTCCTACCATAAAAAACTCACCTCATACCTAAAAATCATCTTACCATAGGTTACCTTTTTAAATATAAAGATAGATTAGACCCTTTGATGGCAATGAATGAGGTGTATTTATTTTCTTGCCCCTGTGTAGTCAGGGGAAATATATCGGTGCCTCTCGGAGGCTGCTAAAAGTTCGCATCGATTGTGACAGAGGCGTTAGCTATTGTACTGGGGTCCAGCTGTCGAATCCAGAGTTTTCCAATATCCGACAGCATGCTAAAAAATGCAAAATAAATATTGAGTACAATCAACTGAAAGTTCTGTCGAGGGCTCGTTCTCCTCAACAGCTGGCAATCGTCGAGTCTCTGTATGAAACAGGCATTCCCGATGCTCAGCAATGAAAAAGCCTCTATATATATATATATATATATATATATATATATATATATATATATATATATATATATATATATATATATATATATATATATATATATATATATATACATACACATGCTACTATGTGTGTGTTCATTGTTTATTATGTTATAATGTGGAAATGTATTTTGTAATATCTGTAGTTTGATACAGGCAGACCCCCGCTAGTCAACCCTGAAAAGACATGGGGATAGCAGCCTCATCCTAAAAGATTTGTTAAGAATTACTGGTGAGATCGAGACACCGAGTAGATGTTTGATGTAACTGGCGTAATTCGCTTTTTCCTCCCGTGATCGATCTGTGGACTTTGTGTGTGCGCGCGCATGCGTGCCTGAGCGCATGCGTGACATAGATGCGGGGATATTGCATTATCGGGAGCCAAAACTAATTGTACTTTCCTCCCAAATTTACGGTAGCCATCTTCTCATTAAATTTAGCAAGAAAAAGCTGAATGATCACTCATTATCAGCTTTTACGCTATTAAGAACAGTAAAGAACTCTTAATAGGCAATAAAGGTCACGAGCAAAATGTTCTGACTCCATTCCAGTTTTAAGCTCTTCAGTCTCCACCAAGGAGAGCGAGAGGGAGGGAGAGAAGGCTTTCTTAGTTAAGTGAGGGAAACTGAGAATAAATGATACGTCATTAAAACATTCAAATTTCATCATTAGCACATCTTATTTATATCAATGATGCAATTAATGGTATTCTAATGTTTATTCACTCCTTCTTGTAATACTTTATTCTAGTAGAATCGTTTGATACTTCTAGAAGTTAATTGCAACTAAACCAAATAAAAACAACCAATAACTTTCAATTTTGCATTCCCTAACTGTAACACTCCAGGAAAAATTTATTTCCTTCCTTACTTTTAGTACTTCTAATTCCCCTTACATTTAAGAAGATCCATTTCTCCTGAAAATGGCCCTTCTTATAAAGAAGGGTCTGTACAAGGCTTAAAAGCCGAGGAGGAAAGAAGAATGAGTTTGCTACAAATAGGTGACCTGCGGAGGGAGCTTAAGAATACTATTACCGTAATTCGGCATATCGTTAAAAGCGAAATATTTGACAACTACTGTCTCGTTAGGCAGCCTTGATTCGAGTCAAAGGCTTGGACCACAGCTGCTGGCTGGCTGACAATGACAAATGCATGTGGTCGTTAAATTTAAGCCAATTCTTGAAACCATGCTGGACTCGTTGCTGTAGATGCTTCAAGAGGAGTGCAACGAAAACTCATATGAAGATCTAAATTCCAGCGATTGTTAGGGATTAATGGTTAAATGTTCGTAAGATATTATTCTTCACAGCAATGAACAAGAACTGAACTACTACTGTCTACTGAAATGTTGAAACTTTTATAAAGAAGTTTAAAGCCTTTAGCATTCGTGTATTTAATTTAGAACATCTTGTTATTTGCAAAATGCTCCTTTGTCCGTTTCAATACACCTTACCCATTTTCTTGGTATATTGTGGTATAATATACCATTGTATATATTGATAGATAGATACATAGATATAGATAGATGTATATATACATACATACATACATACATACATACATACATACATACATACATACATACATACATACATACATACATACATACATACATACATATAGCTTAGTGTAAGGAGTCAGGAGTCAATCCATATTAATAACCATCAATAAGGGGTAGAGGACACACGAAGATGTACAAACTGTCTCTATTCTAACGTTTCTTAATTATCCATTTAATTACATCATCAGGGCTGTTAAAATGAAGCATAAAATTCATTGTATAATTGTTAAAACTAAATATTAAGAATTTAAAAATTAAGAATTTAAAAAGGTAACAATTATTCTTACCAAATTTAAGAAGCATATACAACATTGAAATTAAGGGAAGGAACACAATTTAGAAAATCTTTACATTAGACTGAAAAGTAATAGAAATTCAGTAAATTAAAATGAAAATAGCAGCGAACAGGCAGTAGAGCAAAAGGTTAAACGACCCACACACCTAGAGGAGTGACAGCGTCAAACTAAACGTAAACATAGAAGTACGACAATACAAGTCAAGACAAATACAGAGGGGAAGAGGAAGTATGAGTGTTGAAGGACGGAATAAGTTGTTTAATCAAAAGTGGTTTTAAAATAACAGGATCTTGGGGGTTGGCGGTACGACCCAAAATGGAGAAGTCCCTATTATCGATATACGTTTTACAAACTTTGGAGTGATTTCTGATATTGGAATGTTCTGGGTTTGAAATTCTGCTGCCAGTACGGAAGCTTACGCCACGATGAGAATCGATACGCACCTTAAGGAGTCTACTGATGGATCCCACATAGGTCCCTGTTTGACATTCATGGAAAGTTTATAAACAACAACAGAGGACATATAAGTTGATAATTGCTCTTTAGCTTTAAAGAGTGAACCGATGGTGAAAGGGTTCTTGGGAATTAAATTAATGTCAATGGCATAAAAATGTTCCTGAATAATTTGAGTAAACTTTTTATGAAATTTGAGGTCATGAGTAAAAGGAAAGCATGCCTAAAACTTCAATTTTGGGACAGTTAAAACTTTTGGTTTTGTACTGAAATGTTTGTTAAGCAGTTGATATAATATCCTGTACACAAGCTTTGCGGGGAAACAGTTATTATTAAAAAGGTTAATTAAAAACATAACTTAATTATGAAAAAAGGGTCTAGTCCTTAACATGGAATTCAAATGTAAAAATGCAGCAATTAACAAGTATAGCTCTCTTATGAACAATCACCGCAACAGTCTTTTTAATTCACTGTCTTTAGTAGTTGTATTTACAAGAATTGTTTACTAAAAGTCTACAGGATTTTACCTCGCATATATAGGAACGCCATAACAGAAAACTTGTTAGTTTAGGAATTACTGTCCCCAGATTTCATAATAATTTAACCACTGTATTTAATTTTTCCAGCACTGTTCTGTCTAAGAGAGAGGAGTTCTTGCTGTCTCTGGGTTTGGATTTCTGCTTGTCTAACCATAAACTTACTTTTACAAAATTCTTTTTGCCGCTTGAATCGATATTTCACCGCCTCAGAGCACTCCCCTTCCAAGCTGATCTGGTAAGTCTGCAAAATCGATTATAGGACCTTTCTCACAGTACTTTCAGAAATCTCAAAACCAGGTGGACCCATTTTTTTCGTAAAGAAGATTTTGATCTCTTAAAACAACTGGCAAAAAACGAAGACATCATTTTCACCCAGCCTGATAAAGGTAAAGGTACTGTGATTCTTAATAAATGCGAGTACCTCTTGAAGATGGAAAGTATTTTAAATGGTAAAACAAAATTTGAACTTATTGAGACGCCTGATTATTATAATATTTTTAAAACTGAAGATAAAATCAACCGTTTTCTTAGGTCTCTGAAGAAGGATAATATCACTAATGAAACTATCTACCAAGATCTTTTTTTCACAGGCTCTTCGTATGGTGTCCTTTACGGCCTACCGAAAATTCACAAACCAGACATTCCCCTTAGACCTATCCTTACTTCGTTTAAAATACCGAATTACAAATTAGCCAAATTTCTTGTACCCATGCTGGAGCATCTAACTAATAATAAATATTCATTAAATAACTCCTTGCAATTCAAAGAAACCATACTTCGACAAGATTCTGATTTATTCATGGCCAGTCTCGACGTAGAGTCATTGTTTACTAACATCCTTGTTGGAGAAACTATTGAATTGATTCTTAACAAGCTGTTTCCTGTTCCTGATTCTACTTTTAATCATTTTAATCGCACGCTTTTAAAAACTTTACCTGAACTCGCAGTGCTGGACACTCCTATTATTTTTAATGGTAAATTATAAAAACAAGTAGAGGGCATGGCCATGGGTTTTCACCTTAGCCCCACATTTGCTAATATCTTCATGTGCTCCCTGGAGGAGCACATGCTCGATAATTGCCCGTTAAGATTCTACCCCTTTTTTTTATTCCAGGTATGTTGACGATACGTTCGGCCTCTTTAAAAGTGAATATGAAGCTGACCTCTTCGTTCAATAAGCTAATACAATACGCCCGAACATAAAGTTTACTATTGAGAAAGAGGCGAACGACCGTCTACCGATACAGTATATAGTTTTCAGACAACACGACTGTTTTATGCCGATTTTAGAAAGCCTTTATTGGGCTTGGTACCAACGCACATAACTCTTGTTTTGTTTGGTACAAATCCAACTCCGTTTCTACCCTTCTCCACAGAGCACTCGTCCTTACGTCGAACTGGACCCTTTTTCATAATGAAGTTATGTTTTTAATTAACTTTTTTAATAATAGCTGTTTTCCCGCAAAGCTGGTGTACAGGAAATTATATCAACTGCTTAACAAACATGTCAATGCAAAACCAAAAGTTTTAACTGTCCCAAAACTGAAGTTGTACGCATGCTTTCCTTTTACTCATGACCTAAAATTTCGTAAAAAGTTTACGCAAATTATTCACGAACATTTTTATGCCATTGACATTAATTTAATTCCCAAGAACCCTTTCACCGTCCATCCCTCCCTGCCTGTTGTCCTCTGGTGTTGTTTATAAATATACTTGCCCTGGATGTCAGCTGAGGGACCTATGTGGGATCCACCAGTAGACTCCTTAAGGTGCGTATCGATTCTCATCGTGGCGTAAGTTTCCGTACTGGTAGCAGAATTTCAAGCCGAGAACATTCCAATATCAGAAATCACTCCAAAATTGTAAAACGTATATCGATAATAGGGATTTCTCCATTTTGGGCCATACCGCCAACCCCCAAGATCTTGTTATTTTAAAACTACTTTTGATTAAACAACTTATTCCGTCCTTCAACCTCATGCTTCCTCCTTCCTCTGTATTTGTCTTGACTTGTGTTGTTTCCATTTATGTTTACATTTGGTTTGACGCTGTCACTCCTCTAGGTGGGTCGTTTTTAGCAGCACGTTTCTATTGCTCTGTTCGCTGCTATTTTCATTTTAGTTTACTGGATTTCTATTACTTTGCAGTCTAATGTAAGATTTACTAAATTGTGTTCCTTCCCTTAATTTTAATGTTGTATGCTTCTTAAATTTGGTAGAATAATTTATGCCTTTTAAGTTCTTAATTTTTAAATTCTTAATTTTAGTTTAACAATTATGCAAAGAGGAATTTTATTGATGTTTTCTCTCTAACAAGCCTGATTGCATGTGATTAAAATGGATGAAATTTACGAAACAGTGGAATAAAGACAGCTTGTACAGTACATCTGTGTGTCCTCTACCCTTACTGACAGATATATGTATGTATATATATATATATATATATATATATATATATATATATATATATATATATATATATATATATATTATATATGCATATATGTGTGTAATATATGTATATGTATATATAATATGTATATGTATACTGTATATAGTATATATATATATATATATATATATATATATATATATATATATATATATATATATATATATATATATATACTATATGTATATTAAATGAGTTTAGAAGTATTTGCTTGACGTACGAAGCGCTTGCCGTATTCGGCAATCTTGCGGGTGACGGAATTTATGACCTGGGCATTTGTTAATTCAGAAATTCGAGTATGGTCACCTTTGGTTTCAATACATGGCAGAGTTACGTGGATGTGTGGAAAGTTCCGTTCATTAGTGCTCTAGTTCAAAAGCTTCTAGAAATTTGGTGGGTTTGAGCTGGATTTCTAGGTGTGCCTAATGAAGTGTATGTTTGTGTGTACAGTGTGAAAACTGCTTGGTGCAATGCGCTCTTGTGAAAGGCATTTCACTGGGTTGTGAGAAGCCATAGCGGTCGGACGAGTTTAGGACACTCGCGGAATTGAAATTCTAGTTTGCTAAAATGGTGAGTTCTAAAATACTTTAAGTGACATTGCACTGGTTATTATTTCTATGTATCGACTTTGGTGAAATAGAAACAGACTGATTATTCAAAGTATTTATCTCCCAGTGTTTATTCCCATGATTTCTTTTCATTATGTATTTCTATGAGATAAGAGCTGAGTGTGTTGTGTTTTTTTCTAATGGAAGTTGGTTTTGTGAATTTTTAGATGTTTCGAGAATGATGATGAAATGGATGGATAGCCATAAATCAATCTTGACTTATAAGAGGAACTGAAGACAATATATGAACTTTAAAGTTGTAAAGAGACGATATCATTTATGGAATTTTAGATGACGTTAATGGAGGAATGAGAACTAGTTTCCACTAATTACTTTCTTTTGGTGACTGGGTGATTTCTGCTTTGTGGGTGTAATGTTTTGATGGGGTTTCCATAACTAACATGCTTATTTTCCTTTTATATTGATGAATTGTTTGGCTTACCTAATATATGTCTATTTTTGTAACTGAAGTTTGATTACCATACATTTTAGAATTAGGAACTGAATCAGAGAGAGAGAAACTTCTCGGCAGCAGCTGCAGATGGCAGCCGTTCCTGGTAAGTTCTCTTGCCTATGTATGGGGAGGGAATGGGAATAATAGTTAATCAGATAACCTGATAACACACACAGACACACATACATACACACACGCACACACACACACACACACACACACACACACACACACACACACACACACACACACACACACACATATATATATATATATATATACTGAGATACTTCTTTTTAATCTTTGGCAGAAAACAATATTTCAAAAGAGAAACATTTGAGCTGCCAAATGAGACAATTTGTTTCGGCAATGAGACAAGCGTGTTTGCTACAATTTCCGTTGAGACTAAAAATTAGAATGCTTCTTTTACAACAGAGTATTCTACTTTATGTCAGTCCTTCAAAACTTATATAAAATATGTTTACTGTACAGTAGTGAGGTCAGTTAGTGACCAGAATCTTTCAATATGATCTGATGAAAAAGAAATGTAAGAAAAACACAAGAACCAAGAATCTCCAATGCAAAAAAACAAGTCAAAGGTTAATAATGGCAACAGTCAAATTCTTTTCATCACCATTTCCCTGCTTATTGCTGGAGGTCCTCATGTAGACCCTCGTTTGGGCAGTAAAACAGGCCCCACTTAACTACTGGCCACAGTTTTCAAGGATGAAATCTTCCTAGTTGTCATCTTTTGAGTTCTTGGGTCAACTTACAATCGATTGTTGCCTTTAACCCATCAGTTAACGGGTTGCCATAACAAAATATCTTCTTTATTGTGCCA
>NC_089794.1:46577041-46579541 GCF_040412425.1 Macrobrachium rosenbergii
TCTCCAAGTACATTATTTTAAGTTTCTATTAAGCTATTTTTCATTTTACATTTCTTGTATTTTCAGACTGAGTGACAGAGTTAGATGCAGCCTACGTAGATGTCCTGACAATTACTACACGGTATCTTGTAAACTCCGGCTTCTTCCCTCTTGTTATTTAAGTATACGTTAACGAGCTAACTCCCGATGGATTTGGGGTAATGGAAAATGAAAGGATTGTTAGGCCTGAAAACATCCAAAAGGCCTCCGATCAACTCAGGCCTAACAATCCTTTCATTTTCCATTATTCTAAATCCATCGGGAGTTCGCTCGTTAACGATACTTAAATAACAAAAGGAAGAAGCCGGAGTTTACAAGATACCGTGTAGTAATTGTCAGGACATCTACGAGGCGAGACAGGTAGATCGCTCTCGCAAAGAATAACAGAGCACAAAAGATCAGTACGTTACGCTTCGGAGAGTTCGGGAATTTTCCTACATATCAGAAATACAGGGCATGCCATTAACTGGAGTGGGGCGGAGTTGGTTTTCAAAAGTAGCTGTCCGTACAAAAGAAGGATGCTGGAATCTGCTATCATCAATCAAACCAACAATATGAACCTGTCAGGAGGACATTGGAAATCGGATGACATCGACACCTTAATCCTCAAACCCCTCATGAAGAAGATGACCCAGGAAACGCGACCGCCAGATCCATCGCCAAACAGGAGCTAATGAGGCCAAAAACCACTAGGGAATTTGGCCATTCTCCTCCTTAAGAAACGCCACCTCCATAACATCGGAGGCCTAGGGCCACACCTTTATGTTTTTGTATATATACCATTGTAACTTTCCACCTGTCCATATTCTACCAGTGAACAGGGCACAGAAGCTAGTGCCTGAAATATATGGTTTCAACGTTTAAATAGTGTTTTATGGGCCTTCTTATATTCATATTACACTGTAGTATTACAGGAAAAAGACATTCATATATATATATATATATATATATATATATATATATATATATATATATATATATATATATATATATATACATGTATATATATATATGTATGTATATATATATATATATATGTATGTATATATATATATATATATATATATATATATATATATATATATATATATATATATATATATATATATATATATATATATATATACAGGCAGGCCTTTCTCCACAGGCAGGCCCCTTTCTCCAGTGCCTCTAGAAAATGACGAGACAACATTCATTGCCACATTGCTCTTGTTAACTGATAAAATAATGAAGAGTCTCCTGCAGAAATCTTTCATGCTGATATAACATCAAAACTGGTGGAAACACCAGCCTAGCCTAGAGAGGTGCCGATGCAAAGGCAACATCTCCGAATTAAGGTTTTCATGAGTAGATGAAAATTTCTGGCAACTCTCGCCCGCTATTGTTTTGTTCAGTACTCCCACAGACATAGGCATTACGTACTTAGATCTCGTTGTAGGAAAAGAACAAAATGGCAAAGGTTTGCAGAAGATTAATGCAATTCAACTTTCAGGATGAGGAAGCTATCGGAGGCCGGAATCATGAGGAGACTGGAGGGGAAGTGGACGCCGAATGCTATGGAATCTCCAGACTCCGGCAAAACTCCAATAAGCATTCTGCAAGCAAGCACGGCTTTCTGTCTCACCCTCATAGGCCATCTAGCTGCACTGGCCATTCTTGCGATGGAGATCGTATTTGCAAAGTGGCAGAGAACGAAGCAACATGCATGACTGGGCCTCTGTCGATAAGCTTTTCTTCTGGAAACGAACTTTGGATTGCAGAATAGAACTCAGTTTCATACCATTGCACATCTATTGTAATAATGGCTTGTTTTGCAAGGTGCCATAGCAAAATGTCTTCAGAAAAGCATAATTCTTGCAATTATCTAGCAAAATTTTCCCTCCTTACACTCGAAATTTTATTATCACCCAAGGTCTGTAACCTCGCAGAAATGGATGAGAAAATATCTTATTGCCAAAACAAACATATACATTAAGTACTTAATCTAACAACACTCAGTCAGCCTTGACATTATTTAATCTTATTCTCATGAAGACAATGCTTCAGATTACTCTCCAATCGCTTAATTATACTGGATGTTTGGATTGATTCTGTAATAATAATAATAATAATAATAATAATAATAATAATAATAATAATAATAATAATAATAATAAAAGCTCGTTCCTCTCTAAAACATATATTTCTCTTCTGCTTCCCTAAAGGGAATTAAGCTAGTCTCATCCTAAACTACTTAACAAAAATAAAAGTATTTTTCTTACAATCAAATTTCAGTAGCCAGGATCAAATCTCTTAAACACTGATAAAAAAATTAAAGGTCTTCAACTTAAAAGTTGATTGTTAAGGGCAACATGAAGAAAAATGGTCTTTCAACCTGCAGGGGTAGCCTAATTTTCAAGTTTTCAAGAGAAATTGCACCATTTTTCAGCTAAATCTTATGACTTACTTATTTAACAGTACG
>NC_089794.1:46584541-46607041 GCF_040412425.1 Macrobrachium rosenbergii
CTAGAAAAAAAGGGCATCACTCCGTCAAACAACTATAATTGTTTCCCTGGTCTTAATTTACTTCAGCAAAACTAAAGGGAACAAAACATGTTTATCACTTTGCCTTATGCACACACAATTAATCCTACACACTGGTGGTCAACAAATGAAAAACTGTGTTTAATAACTTTAAATACAAAAATTTATTTTTAACTTAAAAAGTTATCATTAGAATTCACAATCTGAAAAATTTACCATTACTTGAAAACAACAAAAGAATTTAGCTAATTCTTAAACAAGGTTAATTCACAAAATTTAATTTATCAAGAAATTATGTTAACTAAGCAAAATTTAAATTATTAAGAATTACCCAAGATTTGAAAAGACAATCTTAACAGATGAAAACCAAATCAAGTATGCAATATTAAAGTATCAAAAATATGCAAAATGCTAAGTAAATAAATGTTGAATCACCAACACAAAAATTGGGCAAAACTAAGAAATTGCAAACACAAGAACACACAAAAAAATACACAAAACAAGAACACACAAAAAAATGCACAAAACAAGAATACAAAAAATGCGCAAAAGATTTATCAACAATAATTTTGCTAAGGAAAAATCTCCCTAACATCTCTTATTATACCATGGTAGTAATAAGTAAAATCCACTTTATCTTACACAAGCTTGTGAGAACCTTTGTAAAATTCACAAAAACACACTTTCTATGAGGCTCCTATTACACTTCTAATACACTTTTCCTATGATCAGATCCTAAAAAGAGAATAGTATTACTAGTGACCACAAATATATACTGTATATATATATATATAAAATTTTACTCTCCTTTGAAGAAAGAGAGGAAAGAGAGAGACAGAGACCAAACAACTAACTCCTACAGGGTCTCTTATAACAATGAAAACCTCCCAGACTCTACTTTAAAAGAAATCTATGTTGCCCTGAGAGATTTTGGGAACGTGACACACTCTGGGTCAAAGAGGGCTCTTTAGCCTGTCAGCACACATCTCTCTTAAAGACAGGGATATCCTGCCTGTGCACTTGTTCAAACAACAGGCTTTTGGGCCAACCAGTGTTATCTAAACCTGTCATCCCATTCTATTTTAATGACAGTTTAAGTGAATTGGGAAACAAACCTTCGCAAAAGGGGGTTTTACTCTCGCCTCAGTCAACAACTATTATCTATACCTGTCACCTCATCCCTTTTTTGATGACAGCTAAATGGATTGGGGACTTCCTTTCGCAACCGGAGAACCCTTGACTAACACCTGATTACACAATAGCCTACCAGCTGTGTAAACATAACTCTAACAGCAAAAATGTATCGTATCTCTAAAATCACACAGTCAAACCAGATCTATGCAAAACATAATTTCCTTTGATTCTGTCCAATTTATACTATGATTACTATTATTCATGTGTACAAATAATGCATGTCACATGTTGTTTTAATCGAACAGCCAGCGTCTTCCCACTTTGTCCTACATAAGTTTTATCACAATGTTTACACGGAATCTTATAAGTACATCCTGTTCCATTTCCTGGTGAATTTCTAATTAGCAAGTTTCTAATAGTTCCAAGCATTTTAAACACAACATTGATACCCAGTGGCTAGTGAAAAGAAATTCAATAGAATCCTGTATAATTAAAAAAGACTGTGACAATTTATTAAATATCAGCCTAGGTTTGTATAAATTTTAACGAATGGTATTTTAAAACAAGTAGGCTATTAAGCACTACCACTGTTCGGTAATTATTAGCGTAGTTTATCTTTTTAGCATTGTTTGTCTTGCACGAAGTCTTCTTGTGGCTCTGTATTTATTTCCTTGCTACTTGTACCTAAACCCTGATGAGGTGTGGAAATACATGAAAGCACTCAGTTCAAGTCATTTCCTTTCACCTTTCTCCTGGCTGATGCATATATGACCATCACATGTCTCCAGTGATGTTGCAATATTATATATATATATATATATATATATATATATATATATATATATATATATATATATATATATATATATATATATATATATATATATATATATATATATATTTATATATATATACACACACACACTATTAGCCAGAAAGGTCGTCACATGCATTTTCAGATGAGCAATTTGAAACAGAATGGTCTGTTCACAAAATTGGTAGTAGTCTTGTGCTACAGAAAAACTTCCCATGGATAAAGATATGTTTCATGAATTAGGAAACGAAATTACACTTTAAAATTCAATACAAAGGACACAAACAAACCAATATACACCAAAATTAGCAGGAAAAAATTAATGTTCACTTCCTTTCATATTTCACATCTGAACCTTTTTTTCAGACATATCAGCAAATCAAACACATGTACATAAATTACAATAACCTTTATTTACATATCTACAGTCAGTAGCGGGTATGACCTCTGTGAGAAGCAATAACGCCCACCAGGCGGCATGGCATGCTGTCCACCAGCTGTACAAGGTTCTCAGCAGGTATCCTGTCCCAGTCTTCCAAGAGAGCCTGACCTAATTCTCGAAGGGTGTGTATTTGTGTGTGCATTTTAAATTATAGCAATAACTTCCTGGCGGGACCTGTCTATACAATTTCACCCTCAAAAAACTCAGAATACAAGGTTGGGGGAGGGCCTTTCGTCCTTCCACACTAAATCATGCTATTCTGGCTGTCATTCTTTCTTAACCTCATTTCTTATCAGAATTAATCTAACTATTCTATGTTCGTGGAAGACATAATTAGAATCCTGATATTTTCTTTAAATCTTTAGATAACTATCCAAAAGTTTAAATGAGTTGGGTTTATCAACCTTTTGCAGGATCTCGTACAATGCTTATTGTCCTTATTCTCTGTCTCGCTTCTTCAAAGTCTAATGACACTGTTTACGCAATTGGAAATTTCTCGCCAAATTTGTATCTAGCTAATTTATTAATGAAATATTTAAACAGATATGGAATGATTTTGTAAATAGGTATTTGAAATTTCATGTTTAATAAAAAATTTCTGAAAACGTCAAATTTGAAGCCTCGTGTGTCATAAAAAATGCTAAAAAAGCAAACAAAGCTGGCACGTTCATTTTTATAAAGACAAATCACATACAGTACCTGAAGCTACTGAAAAGGGCATGACTTCGATTTAGGTCATCCTTCTAAATAAAAAATCTCGCGTGCATCTAAGCACCATCGCTAATAATGCTCCCCTAAGGACCTATACGAGTCACCATTCTCCGTCATATTCTCATCCATTTCAGCAACAGAAGCGCCTAGAATGTTTATTCAAAGATCGTCACCATGGGTCTTTCCTAGACAGTGACCCCTAAGGGTTTTAACCCGACATGTATCCACCTCTGCAGCGTGTTTAGTAGAAGCCCGATGGGGACGACCGTAAAAACATAAACAAAAGTCAGTAAATATCATAAAGATAATGACCCCCAAGAAATACTAGTCCTAGATAACGACCCCCGAACTTTGCTGGGGATAACTATCTAGGAAAGATCCGTCACCATTTTTATAAATATGACTTTGATCATTGCTCCCGACAGTTCTTAAGACCCAACGGTATCGCTTTCTTATCATTCCATCATATAATTCACTTTCGGAATATGGAGGTCTTTCCCTTACTGTGTGTTTCCTGATTCACTTTGAAAGCATCCTTGAAAGAGCAGGTTTGACATGACATTGGTGCGAGAGCAAATAATTGATACCCCTGCAGTGTGCAAAGTTAGATGAGTGCATTCCTGCCTTTCTTAGAGAATGTAATAAAAAAATCGGTAGGTCACAGACCTAATTCTTGCAATGCTGTTCAATGGTAAATCTGTAAATGACGTAATATTCTGAAATAAGGAAGGAGAGAAAGGATATTTAAATGGAACATTATAAATCAGATGAAAATTCCTTCTATTCCCAAGGTAAAAGAATTGTTCCTTCTTCCTTCTGGCAACTGCAAGCATTCACGTGATCAAAATTCCATTCTTTCAAGGAGCAGAAGACAAAAAGACTTTTACGAACAAATTTTAACAACATTGTAAGCAATAACAACAACAACGAATATTAACAGATCAATTAAATAACAACAACAACGAATATTAACAGATCATTTAAATAATAAACTGCATCCTGTTACAAGTATAAATAGGTGACAAAATACATTCTTCCATTTGTTCTTTAGCATTACATGGCAATTCTTAATACGTTAACACTCGCATCTTAGGCATCGATTCGAATCCTGCCGGGGACGAAGCACTTATCAACTATAATTCCTCATGGGTCTAAGTTATTCCAAAGGCATACTGAAGTGGATTTTAAAAGATTTTGTGCCTTAATTTCCTAAATATAAAAATGCTGTACATGTATAAGTGACAAAAATTCATATAATATATATATATATATATATATATATATATATATATATATATATATATATATATATATATATATATATATATATATATATATATATATTGTCAAGGATATATCCTCCCTCCTGTAGATGCCCGTGCATCATTAATTTGGCAATGTAGTCTGCTATTCGTTTGGGCTGTCAGGCCGGGAAAATTGGCAGGTGAAGGAGAAACAAGCATAGTTTGAACTAGATCAGGGCTGTTAGCACCAGTGTATAGCAGTGTAGGAAGCACTGCCCATCGCCTGATTCTGGGAGACAATAGGCCTCCCGCTCTCAACCCCCTTTTCACCCCCATCACGTGATGTGGGAGCATTTAGGTATGGGGAAAGTTGATAGGCGTAGTGTGAATAGCCGCCAGGTAGGACCTTAACCTCTAAGTAATTAATATTTAAGTATGCTTTTCCTCTGCCCTCTTTGCTGGTTCTCGTGACATATTTGCAGGAATGTCGGACTAAGGATGAGGTCCTACAAGACGCTGCTGGCTGGGGAAGCAGACACATTCTCATCTTCGCACTGGGTGGACCTGTCGCCCATCTTCCCCGCTTGAACTGGTTGAAACTATCGCCGATGAATAGCTGAGTCGATTGTTGGCGCCGCAATTATCAGACAAGGTTCGTACCTCGCAAATAGTCAGTAAACCAGCCCTTCCCCTTCCACTAAAAAACCCCTTAAATTTCCCATTTCCTTAAGCTTTAACTCCTTCCTCCACAAAGCAATTTTCCCTTGTTAAGAGTCGTGCCCGGCCTCCCATATCTCGCCATTAATGTGCCTTGAATTTCAGTAGAGATCCCATGATAATCATCCATTTATCCCTCTCCTAGTGCAACTTAAGGGCAATCTAGGCTAAGTTATACAAGTGTTTAAATTTTCTCTTTGTGTGATTGCGAGCACATGTTCTCATTGTTAAAAGCCCAATCAATTACGATTCCCATACTGTGCTTATGTGATTTGCTTCTAATTATCTGCTGGGCTATGTAGTGGTTAATATTTAACATGTGTAATGTGTAACATTTATAGGGGGGTTCCATTTCCTTTAGTGTGTGCCGCCGTTTCTAATCCGGGACCTCTCTTTCAGGAGAGACAAGCTGCTCATCACACTCTGTGCCCGATAGTTCTGACTGCCTTTCAAATCCTAAACTATTCCTGGTTGTAGTCCGATCCTTGAAGTCCGTTGCGGCCTTGCCAAATTTTATATGAATTATTTTTCCCATCCTGGAGTTCAGTCCTGTTGCAGCATACTAACTGAGACTATTTAGTGTAATCAGGGCATGACTAAGCTATTATTATTGTAACTGGAATAATTGTATTGCACATTGGCCCCCCTTATTACTCAGCTTGCTTGTTGCCAATCATTGCATTATTGTTCTATGTGTTCAATTAATGAGTCTGCCCATTGGCTACCATGTCGTTTTGTTTGTCTCCTTGTTTCATTGCTAAGTCTCTGTAAATAAACCCCTTTAAATTGTAAAAGAACTCTAATTCCAAATGGCAACCTTCCTCATTTAATTGTAAAACCAGGTAAAATCTAAGGTAAGTTTCAAATAACTTTTCCTTTGTTCATAATCTGGGCGCACTTTGTCCATTTGCAGTCACCAGCTTTAAATGTGTTCAATTCTTCCCCCAACCAAGACCACCAGTTTATGACAATATATATATATATATATATATATATATATATATATATATATATATATATATATATATATATATATATATTATATATATATATATATATTGAAATCGAGCCCCATTCTCGATAAAATTGAAGAGCATTATCTCTTGTAATGTCATGAAAGATATTAGGATAACAGTATTCTTGGATATCCTTTGTCAACTACCAAATATAAATACCTTGAAGTAGAGCTGTTTTTTGCTAGCGGAGAAACGCGCTGAACGCGGCCATACCAATCTCACCAGACCGTAACATTTTTCCTTCATTCCATTCACGTGCCAGTTCGTTGTTCCATTTTCCCTCATTAATTTGGACGGCTTTTGTTCTTGCAGTGTGCCTTAACCTTTTCTGGCCTCGTGAAAACCTTTCCAAGGATTACCTGTTCTCACTTCGAGTTTCTCCTCAAGCAGTCCTCAAGGAGCTTTTGTAAATCGGCTTCAAGAGATTTTAAAACAGTAATCTTATATATATATATATATATATATATATATATATATATATATATATATATATATATATATATATATATATATATATATATATATATATATATATATATATATATATATATAAATAAAATTTCAGTTTTAGGAGCTCAGTGGTAGGGCATACAATGCTTTAATAGAAAATAACTCACATGTACTATACTTGTACTATACATACACATACACACACATACACACACACATATATATATATACATATATATGATAGGCTACAGTTTTTCTTTATGTTTTAATAATTATCTCATGGTCATAAGTGAATGAATATCTTAGTTTATGTTTATAAATGGTTATAAGCATTAATTTATGATTCGCAATGTTTAAATATCACTAGTAAAAGTGTTATATAGAAATATATGCATACACACGTAATCACGCTCGCACACACACATATATACACAGTAAATATATATATATATATATATATATAATATATATATATATATATATATATGTATATATATATATATATATATATATATATATATATATATATATATATATATATATATATATATATATATATATTTGGGTAAAAGAACTAAATACTGATCACGCTTGTAAGCAAGGTTACATCCACTCTGGAAACAATGGAAGTAATGGCATCATTAAGACAGAGTGCATAACACTTTCCTTTTTGGTTGCCCTCATTCCACTCTCTTTAATTATGACTCATTGTTCCGTAATGTCAGATACCCATTAAACATTCAGTGTGTGTGACTCATGAATATATATCAATAATGATCATTGGTGACATGTGGGAAAATGTTTTATAATGAATGCAGAGAGTTTGTGATTTGAATTACCAATATGACTGGTAAAAGGAAGATGACAAAACTGCGGGAATACATGAAAATAGGCTCGGTTTAAGGTAATCTAATCGTTTTTCAGAATTATAGGAAAGAAATTTTCTGTTCTGGAATTGTAAGAACGGGAAATATTCACATCGGCACAACCACTAAACAAAAAAAAAAAAACTAATTAAGAGACGTATAGGCAAATTTATAGGTAGATCCGTAATCTTAAGTTTTTCTTTCATACTTTTCTCCTGATTAATACCACCTAATTAAAACATTATCAAGTACGTGTTGCCTACACAGGTTGATCGAAGGTTAACTTACTGAATGAAGAAATGGAATTCCGATATCAGAAGAGAAATTCTGAATGTAGACACCTCGGTACAACAAAAAATGGTGTTCATTACATGAAAAGAAAATCCCAGGATGAATTTCGGTGGAAAGAAATGAGTCAGTAATTAGAAATGTCGTAAATCTTTCTTATCCTGATAAACGGAAAAATCTTTTCTGCCTTCAGATTACGAGCTGAACATAATTTGATATAAGAAGGAAGAAGCAGTCCAATGATTCGCCAAGGAATTTTCTCTCAGTGTAAATGTCTGGAATCATGACGTTTATTTAGTAATATAAACATGATTTATCATGTTAAGAGAGAGAGAGAGAGAGAGAGAGAGAGAGAGAGAGAGAGAGAGAGATCTACTCACTGAGGGTATTTCAAAATCATAAATTCAATATATCTTTTATATGCAGAGGGGAAAATATATATTTTTATACACATTTTCAGTTAACCCTTTTTAGTAGCTTCAAGACATCAGTAGCGCTTCCATCAAGATCAACTGTATTTATTAGGCAAAGTCATATCACTGGCTCTTTTGGAAGTCAGATATCCCCGGACTGGTTAGATTCGTTACTGTATAATTACTCTTTCGCCCGACCGTGGAATTCTCTTCCGGCTTCCGTGTTCATTCATTTCTATAACCTCTAAACTCTCAAAAGTTGTCAGATGTAACTCTTAGTCCCTCCTCCCCACCCAAAATCCAGCCACCATTTTTTATTTTTCATCAGGCTTGGCTTGTACGAGGATATCCTAAGTCTCTCTCTCTCTCTCTCTCTCTCTCTCTCTCTCTCTCTCTCTCTCTCTCTCTCTCTCTTAATGAATTTAATGATAAATGTAATATATAAAATGACGAGAGATAATAAAAAAAGCTTCAGCAAAGGTCTGACACTAAGATATGAACCCTTAAAAGCCAGAGTCCATTATATCAACACGAAAGCTATCTCCTATTTACCTTTCTTCTTCCTCGTAATATATTTAGGATTCCATGAGTGCTGGAGGCGGGTTCGCTGGTTGAGAGCAGTCTCTTGCAATCACTTCAATCAGCCATTAGCATCAGACATGTCCTCAGCCATTTATGGTTATCCAGCTTTATCTGGTTAATGCTTAATGGCTGATGTCTTATTCGGTCGAGGCTGTCCACTCAGGGACTGCATTAAGAAAAGTGAGGGCCTTTCCTATTTCTCATTAAAAGATAATATCTGAAAGTCCCTTGTTTGCTAAGGCACGGCTCTGTATCAGTGCTCCCGTGAATTAATATCTCAGAGTTGTATTGGATAACACCGAACCACCTTTGAGGTATTTCCTTTTAACTTGTGTGAGGCAATTCACGATTATCAGTTAGGCGTTGTTCTGGCCTGCGTGCGTACATATGTATTTCACCGTGTTTACTGATAGTAAAATTTCCCTAAGACAGAGAACACACACACACATGCACACACCTACACACTCACGCGCATATATATATGTATGTATATATCTATACACACACACACACACACACACACACACACACACACACACATATATATATATATATATATATATATATATATATATATATATATATATATATATATATATATGTATGTGTGTGTGTGTGTGTGTGTGTGTGTGTGTACCCTCCGATGTTGAAAGATGTGTGTGTGTGTGTGTTGTGTGCGTATTTTTACATATATCTGTTCAAGAAATCTTATTTTACAATTATAATTACACAAACCCTAAACCATGACAGTCATGCAAGTATATCGGTATATATTATTATATATAAATAATAATCTTTGACATCACTCTTTCTCGCCAACAACGATAACGCGTCTCGAACGCGTACGGTTCCCGAGAGGGGATATTCAATGATAAGTCGCTCTGCAGGGTTTCAGAGAGATACCGAAGAGGATTTCTATTGTTCTCTCGTCATGCTCAAAGTCTCGCCTTTCTCCCCAGGACAAGAGGTTTATGGTCGTTGCTATAAAAGGAGGATGAATCATAAAACTTCCTGTCAGCAGTCCTTCCTGGGGGGTCGACTCAAATGCGAGTCGGATCGTAAGATTTCGTTTTTTTCCAGATTTTACGATTTTTTTATGTCCCGGATGCTTGTACATTTACTGGAAAATTATCTATCGAAAGGCAAGTGCCTTGCTTCGTACAATAAAAAATTTATTTTAAGCTTAAAAATTCTGTAAATTTGCCAGAAAGTCAAATCTGTAAAGTGGCTTGATTTTTTTTACAGTTCATTAAAGCAGAGAAAAAAGTTTTTTTTTTTCACCCATAATATATGAATTCGCCTCCTTCCAGCGTTTATTTGTTTCGCTTGTCAAGAGATACAGGAAATAGCCATGAACTACTATCACAGTATTGTATATAAAAACAAAAAACAAAAACAGGAAATTAGGAATGATAATAAAGAATAATATAATGCCCAATCTTTCAAATGTTTTGTTAGAATTAAAGAAGGAAAATAACCAACGATTGAACAAAGATTTAGTTAAAGCTCACTCTAAGAATGACTTTACACAATGTAGGCGGAAACCGAAATTGAGTCAGAACAGAAATTACACAAACGGACACACAACACGGAATAAGCATTGCGAGGACTTCGGCAGTCTGGCAGAGGGAAATCAGAACATTCATATTACTCTACCCTTGATGTTATTAATCTAAACTGGCCTTATGCCGGATCGGGGTCTTATTCTTCAAAGGAAACCGGAAGAATCAGTCAAACGAGGAAAAGCTGACTGCAAATAAAAGCGACGTACGAGAAGGGTAAATTAACAATGAACACTACACAATAAAGAGTTATTTAATTTGATTTATTTATATATTTATATATAAAAGACGATATGATTTTATTAAACTTGTGCTTTTTATTGAAAGCACTGCACGAAAGCTAAGAGTAAGTGAGCAAATGTGAGCAAAAATAAAGTTATCAGGGTAAATGGAAGCTAGAGAGATAGAGCATTGAAAGTTGATATTTACGTTGGAAGAATGGAGGCAGTGGATTCTTAAAGGTATTTAGGAGTAAATATATCGAATGATGGTACGGTAACAGAAGAGGTGGGCTACAGAATAGGTGATGCAAGGAAGATAGCAGGATGAGTACAAATGACTGGCACTAAACTTAGTGTCTATAGAGGCCAAGACAGGGATGTATGGAAGGATTGTTAGCCAACTCTCCCTTGCGGAAGAGATGTGTAGATGCTGTTTACAGAGGAAAGAAAATGGCAGAAGCTGAGAAAGAAATTTCTTATGTAATATATGTGTCATCAGTAGAACTGACAGGGTGAGAAATGTGGAAATGTGGAGTATGTAAAAGGGTCTAGGTAGGTGGAAGGATGGATCTGAATGTTTAGAGATGATTCACTCATGTTAAAAGTATGGATGAGGCTAGGTTGGTGAAGAGAGAATGCATTCAGACGTGTTAGGAAAAAGAAGAGGAAGACTTATAAAGGGCTTGATAGATGGGGCGAAGAAGCATAGGAAAGGATGAGCCTCAAGTTGCAGGAAGCGAGAGAGTGCGTCGAAGATAGAGGTGAATGGCACAGTTTAAGTCTTCTCTGCAGCTGCATGCAGCGGCTAATGCTATGGAAGTTTACATGGTGCTCATCCATGAATCAGCAGTTAAGTTTAACTGTGGCAGTTACGAGTTTTCCTTCCTCAGTAGTCACCCCATTTCAGTTTTCTAAAAGAAAACTATTGTGCCAACTTTGTCTCTCCGTCCGCACTTTTTTCTGTCCTCCTCAGATCTTAAAAACTACTGAGGCTAGAGGGCTGCAAATTGGTATGTTGATCATTAAACCCTCCAATCATCAGACATACCAAATTGCAGCACTCTAGCCTCATTAGTTTTTATTTTATTTAAAGTTAAAGTTAGCCATGATCGTGCGTCTGGCACTGCTATAGGTGCCAACAACACAGGCCACCACCGGGCTTTGGCTGAAAGTTTCATGAGCCGCAGCTGAGAGTTTCATGGGCCGTGGCTCAGAGTTTCATACACTGTGCAGAAAACTCGATTGTGCCGAAGAAACTTCGGCGGCACCAGGCCACCACCGGGCCGTGGTTAACGTTTCATGGGCATCGGCTCATACAGAATTATACTGAGACCACCGAAAGATAGATCTATTTTCGGTGGCCTTGATTATACGATGCACAGAAAAACTCGAATGCGCTGAAGAAACTTCTGCGCATTTTTTACTTGTTTTCACGTACAAATAGTAACTATCGATCGCATATTAAATCATTACTTAAAATTTTTATTCCAATGGCCTCGGGGCATTACTATTTATTACTATTTCTCTTATCTTTGTTGTTGTTGCGTATCTATTATTATTATTATTATTATTATTATAGCTGTTGCTGTCATCATGAAACCACTTTTCATTAACTACCCTGGTTTTAATTACGATCCACTATTTCGTAGATTACTTCTCAGACAAAGATTAATTGTTATGCTCCGAATGCTCTGCCGGCACGCAAATTTGTCACGTTCACCTCAGTTTCAATTAGATCACAAAGCCATTCTCCTCTGCTCTTATATATTGCACATTCATCTTCGCCTCGCGTCAATATTCCTGTGTGTATATGCATTAGTATGTATATGTGATCATCTTTAATAAGATGTAATATGATTCCAAAAACACCTTTGAACAATTTTTCATGATATGGAATTTCCATATAATCTGTCGGTTTTCCCATGTTTCGTTTCTCATTTTCAAGGTTAAAGCTTCGGGTGGAATGATAATTATTAGTGGCATACAAGGAAACCTCACAATATGTCATGATGGTAGAGAAACGAATATTCTCTGCCTTAACGGCAAAAACAAAATGATTTAGTTCAGAGTTCTAAAAATAATTATTATTATTATCCACAACTGAACTGGTATTCATGAAATAAGATTATTCCGTTGGACAATCCTACAGTAGATTCATCCTGAGTGGCAATATTCATTATGCAAAGAGGGCTTTTTGCTTGCTTTCCTTTGGCACTACGCCAACGACACATTACACTCTTTACGCAGAAGGGTTTGGCATGCTTTCAGGGGCGACCAGTAAGACCCAAACAAACGGCCCTGAAATTAGCCTCTAAATGGTCCTAACTGCGGCGGTCACCCCTGAATATTAACAAAAAAGACTAAACTTTAATCTGTTGTTCATTATTGACTTGGAAATTATGAAGGTTCTTCCACCATAAAATCTCTAGTTTAAACAATGGTTATCGCTGTTATGATGTCATTATATGGTGCAAAATCGATCTGTCAGTGTAAAAATAATGAAGTGATATTTTCATGATTCTTCAGTTAAAAAATCTACATTACGGAAGCATGAACTGCATTCAGATAATATTCAGGATAGTTCTATTACTTCCAGTTTCAAGTTTCGTGTAGAGTCATAGGCTCCACAGTTTTTTATTTATTTATAATTTTCTATTCATTTTTAATACTATCTTTCCCACCTTCCATATTCTTTTCCCATCTGGTCATCCCATTCAGTGGGTCAGCGTCAGCGACCCTGCTGGCTGAAACGCCAAATAAATAAATGAGGGGCTTGTTAGTCAGGTTCATAGTCCTCTGACTTACTCAGCAATATAATGTTTGCTCATTACGAATGATAATTCAAGAGTGAAATTACAACAGTGCATCGAACACCATTTGTGTGCAAACTAATTCTCTGTTTTAGAAAGTATTATTAAAATTCATTTTAATGCTTGTATTATTTTTCATAGCTAAAACATTACAGAGCCGATTCATTAACACATGAACACTTATTAAAAGCATTTTAGCACTAACATGTTTTACTAAATAATTATGTCTGTTTGATCTTGTAAAAATAGTCCTCAGACACGCGCACACATATACTTAGTATTATGTATGTATATATATATATATATATATATATATATATATATATATATATATATATATATATATATATATATATATATATATATATATATATATATATATATATATATATATATATATATATATATATATATATATATATATATATATATATATATCCGAACTGTCAAAAGCACTTATCACTGAATGATCATAAATTTTTCCAGCGGTTGACACATGCATGAATATGCTATTATATTCTCATAACAATGAGCAATGAATGCATATCTATTTTCTGCATAATAGATGACAACGCTACATCAAAGGAATATAGGTCAGCCACCACTGACGTAACCCCAAACGAGACCGAAATCAATAAACGCTGATAATTCTGGAACGATAAGAAACCCGAACGCGATGAGCAATAACGATAATAGCAGAACAAATAAAATACTATCGCCTACGATGGCGTACGCCCTTGGCACCATTAGGTAATGGAAGCAAGGGCAAGCCTATGAGTATACCTTTAGATGGATGCCGGCATGGACCGTTGGGTTCAATAAGACTGTATCGAACGCTACGCTAGTTAGTCCCCTCCTGAACTCGGCCAGGTGGTCGTAATTAGAGAGTGGTTCGATACCCTGTTTATTGTCATGATTAAATGATGTTGCAATCTTTTCGTGGGCTATACATAAATTCATTATTTTTATGTTATTGGGTCTGGTTATCTAAATCTCCGAGATTTGCATGATTGAATTTTCATACCATTTCCAACTATAACAAGATCAACAATAGCAATTGTCGTCGACACTATTACAAACATCTTATTTTACCTAATGGGCTAAAAGACTATAAGTATATATAAATATATACATACTCGTATATATATGTATGTATATATATACATATATATATACATATATATATATATGTATATATATATATATATATATATATATATATATATATATATATATAGTATATATATATATATATATATATATATATATATATATATATATATATATATATATATATATATATATATATATATATATATATATATATATATATATATATATATATACAGCGCCACTGCAAAAATCCAGCAGCCTGTCAACCTAACGGTCTGAAAAACCCTACAGAGGCTCAGGAGGACTTTAACTTTAATATATATATTCTATATTATATTGTATATTTATACATTCATATTGTATTCTATATATATATATATATATATATATATATATATATATATATATATATATATATATATATATATATATATATATTACGGAACTAATGAACACATGAGCACGTGCTTCACAGAAAAATTTTGACTCACATTGGGATCGAACCCCAGTCTCTCAAATGAAAGGCCCGATGTGAGTCAGAAATTCATATCTGAGAAACACGTGTTCATGTGTTCCTTAATCCCATCATAATCACAAGGAAGGGGTAATTCAAATGAAATGCTTCCAATTTGGGCACTGGTGGGTCAGGAGGTTGGGTAAAATTCGTTGCTATGATTGGCGGCAGCCTGCCCAGGGAAAACATCAGGTACAGAAATACTTAGGCTACAACTTCTATTATGACCTTTGAGAGTCAATTGGTAGCGCTCTGGCCTTTCATTTGAAAGACTGGGGTTCGATCCCGATGTGTCAGAAATGTGTGTGTATGGTAATAATTAACAATTATGAAGTGTCTGAACAGCACCCTTATTGGTGCAATATCCACTCTATCATATAGATTGTCACAGCGTAAAGGAACGAATTTTATATGTGAAACATTTCTTTTAACGTATAATGATTATTTAGCGCATACCGTCCAACATGAACTGGCAATTTCAAAGATCGAGACGGCAAGGTTCGATCCCTAGGAAGTTATGTACCGTCCTGATGCTTATCACCAAGGTTCCTCCTTAGTATCATTGTTACTTAACACACTGTGTTTTATCATTATCATTATTAAATCTAAACAATAAAAAGCAAACATAATATAAAAAATAAACAAAGTTGTCAACGCAAATAAATATACAACGGCTATAAGAATAACGAAGCTTTTAAAATGCCATTAATAAAGAGAGGAAACGTGTTCATCAAGTGTGCACTTAATCAAGGGAACTCATGTCAAGGGTTCTTTTTCTTAGCCTTTTCTGAACTTTGCCCTTCAGTAGCTTCGACAACCTCGAAGACAGATTAGTGAACTTTAAACTCAAAGACTAAGATGGCGTAACGAAAATACCAAAACACCACCTGCGCAAGGCTTATGACAACAATCGTCAAGATGCAACGAAATTGGTGCATGAACTGATCCATTCGACGCATAGTGGCTCTAAATAGTCTTCAAAAATACCGGAAGACTAATACTTTTTTTTTGTGAGACGGGGAATATATGCAAAAATCATTTTCGGTCAGTTTCTCAACAGTCGCCAAACCGTGCTTCGAAAAGGAATTTCCGTGAGTCCTGATTCTTTTTATTGAGGTTCTAAATTAAGAACAACAGTATACAAACAATTTGACCCTTAAAACGCATCAAACAACTTTCACTTAAGCGCTGAAATCTCCTTTTCTGCCTGTTAAGCATGAACATCATGTTCTATATACTCTTCTTAATTAACTTCACCGCTCAAGTTCAATGAGAGGAAAAATATATATAGACAATCAAATCAGTGAAAAACTTAAACAGACAATCACCGTCGTAGTTGGGTAAATGAGAGAGTAAACCGAAAAATAAACAATGGACTTCTGAGAACTTGTGCTAAAACCTTGATAGTTTTCCCGAGTCCTATCAAATCATCTCCTCGTGGAAACGATTTAATGCCGACTGCGCCGATCAAATCATTACGTTTTCTGCACAATTGCCGTTTTCACAGATGCGTGAATCAGGAATACACGCGCGTTGCGAACCTTAGTTAACAGGCGACGCGTGAGAGACGTCTAGACGCCTCGACGCGGGATGTTGTTACGTATCACCTCCCCCCACCCACCCCTCTTCTTCTTCTTCTTTCTGAAATACCGGGCGACCCCTGGCCTTCACCCTGCGTTAGTAACGACTTTCCGCTGGCCCGTTAACCCGAGTTGTATGGTCTCTTCCCGGTTCTATTTATCATCGATCGCCTTAGCTGGTACGCACAATATAACTACCTTTGCTTTTCTCGCAAATAACTTCCCTTTCTTCCTTTCCTCACCTCGACATTCACCTCTGACTCCCGCGATTTCTTTCTCGCGTTTTGCCTCCAGAGAATTTTGTCGCCATCTTTTAAGTTTCGCTCCCCGCTGTTACCTTAGATGCTATTGAACTCCTTCATGAAGCAAGCCTTCCGTGAATGGTTTCTTTAACATTTGATTGGTATAGCAGACCGTCACGGTCAATTACAAGGACGTTTATGTAATCAACATTCTCCACCATTACACGCTGAGAACATTTTCCTTTACCGAAGGTAATGAATTGAATTGAATATAGAATTTAGGCCAAAGGCCAAACACTGGGACCTATGAGGTCTTTCAGCGCTGAAACGGAAATTGAAGGGTGTAACAGGAGGAAAACCTCGCAGTTCCACTATGAATCAATTGTTAGGAGGGAAAGTAAGATGGAAGAAAAAGAATAAGAAAGGAGGTACGGTAAAAGGAACGAAAGGAGGTAGAGTAAAAGGAACGAAAGGGGTTGCTGCTATAGGGGCCAAAGGCACGCTGCAAAGAACCTTAAGTAATGCCTACAGTGCACCGCATGAGGTGCCCTGACGGCGCTACCCGGCTACGGGGCCGAAGGTAATGAATGATGGGGCTGGATGGTGCTTGAATGGGCGACGTCTATCATATAAACAGCTCCCTGTAATTATGGTTAGGGAGTTTTCATAAGGCACAAGGTACTATCTCTCTCTCTCTCTCTCTCTCTCTCTCTCTCTCTCTCTCTCTCTCTCTCTCAACCTTGGTAAGAATACTTTATTTTTGTTATCTTACATTTGACGCAGGTATTTTGTTCTTTATGACGGAAAATAATTAGGAAGCGGTAATATTCAGGCACTTTCAATCGTAAATAAGTTATGGGAATACAAATTCAGTTTAATAGTAACATATGATCAAATAAATATTTGCTTCAATAAGGTTTGCATCTCAAAACCAAATTATTTTGCATCAGTTATCGTATAACTCTCGCCACGATTAAAACAAACTGAGAAAGATTGGCTTATAAAAGCTTTTTTTCAACTTCTGTATAAATGCTCCACCTAAACTTAATTATTTAATACAACATATGAGGACCTTACGACACTTCTCATGACCTGCTTTGTTACAGCGGAGAAACACTGAATATGATATACGAAAATAAACCATTTTCTCTGCTGCCTAGAGTAAGCTAAGCTGAACAAATTCCACGCAATTATTTACATTTCATTTAGGAGAGTTTCACGTTACATGTATCATACCCGTCGTGGCTTGGATGTTGGCAGCTCGGTAATCAGAATAATGAAAACGCCTGCAACCTTCTTCTGCACAGTAATTGATCACTGCAACCCAGATTCGTGAATAGACGAACCGTGACGAAATGAACGCTTTAAATGGTGGGCGATAATACGAGAGGGAAAACATAAGCACTATCATAATATCTTATATCAATATGGACTCAAACGCGGTTTTTCTGCCTCAGATCTCCCGTCCAATAAAAGCGTAGATTCAAAAGGGGGTTTTCTGTCCAAATTCTTATTCCAATAAATATGTAGAGTCATAAGCATTTATCTGTCTAAAATCTTTAGTTTCAATAAATTCGTATTTTCAAAAGCAGAATTTGTGCCTGAAGCCTTCAAAATTGATGCAAAACCAGTTCTTGTAAGTGTCAATAACGTTATAAGTTCAAAAATTATTTATCTTTCCAAAGCCTTTTGTTCAAATAACAAAGCGAATTCAAAAGCAGTTTTTCAGACTAAAAAGTTCAGTTCCAATAAACATTTAGGTTTAAAAGCATTTTCCTTCTTGTTGGAGTTTCAACAGCAAAGTAATTTCAAAACCAATTATTTTAATCTAAACTCTTTGACCCTTGTAAATCGTAGAATCAAAAGCAGTCTCTCTCTCTCTCTCTCTCTCTCTCTCTCTCTCTCTCTCTCTCTCTCTCTCTCTCTCTCTCTCACTGTACCCAGCTCGTTCAGGTTCACCAATGACTTCTCGGTCAAGGAAAGAGCTTCATCAAACAACTATGATAATAACCCTCGTGGTACACGTGAGAAACATCACTCCTCCTCCGAGGTTTCCTCTGCCGCGAGGTCGCTTGGAGAGAACTGCGCTGAGGAAACCCACAGAGTACAAATCGCTTATTATTACTTACGAGCGCAGGCGTAACTGTCTCAAGGAGAGGTCATTCTGTGTAATTAGTTCGTTGATTGTGTGCCTTCTTGGCTGCCTTTGCATAGGAAATTATGGTAGAGGGAAGAAATGAGTAGGGTTCTCTCTCTCTCTCTCTCTCTCTCTCTCTCTCTCTCTCTCTCTCTATATATATATATATATATATATATATATATATATATATATATATATATATATGTATATATATATATATATATATATATATATATATATATATATGTATGTATATATATATATATATATATATATATATATATATATATATATTATAATTATAAGAGTTCTACCCTGACAGCAGAGAGATTCACGTGTCATCCAACATTCTTGAACGCCATTCGAATATTCACCAGTGGGCGTGGCAGCTGCAAGGTCAAGGAATACACCATTGACAGACACACAGAAACAGACTGACAGACTGACAGACAGACAAACAGACGCACAGACAAAAGAATTAACAAAAATAACTGGAAATCTCAAGGGCATGACATGTGGGAATAATATCGATATTCAACTAATTGATTCATATCTAAGAGAGAGAGAGAGAGAGAGAGAGAGAGAGAGAGAGAGAGAGAGAGAGAGAGAGAGAGAGAGAGAGACTGTATTGTAATACGGCATTCCTTTTTTTTTTTTTTTTTTTGAGGTTTTAAATTCCGGGTTTGAATTTTACGACACGAGAGTGGAAGGAAGACATCTTGCACGGCGCCAAGGTTAAACTATGCGTTGTGAAAGAGTGACACTTGCATGTAATTGTACTCTTATTCCTGTACGGATGTCTCTCTCTCTCTCTCTCTCTCTCTCTCTCTCTGTTTCATACACAGTATAACCATGTGAGACAGTAACATACATACACACTCACATGTATGTATGTATGTATGTATGTATGTATGTATGTATGTATGTATGTATGTATGTATGTATGTATGGATATATGTATGTATGTATATATGTGTATATATATATCGAACCAATATATACATTAGGTATCAGAACATGTTTCTTGGCGCATATGAACATTTAAAAACTCTTCGCCTTAAAGCCTTTTTTATCCATCTTTACTTCGGTTTTGATGATGGTAAGAATATTGATTTTACACTCACACACACACTCACATACATCCATATATATATATATATATATATATATATATATATATATATATATATATATATATATATATATATATATATATATATATATATATATATATATATATATATATATATATATATATATATATATATATATATATATATATATATATATATATATATATATATATATATATATATATATATATATATATATATATATATATATATATATATATATATATATATATATATATATATATATATATATATATATATATATATATATATATATATATATATATATATATATATATATATATATATATATATATATACATATATATATATATATATATATATATATATATATATATATATATATATATATATATATATATATATATATATATATATATATATATATATTAGAGATGTATCGGATATCCGCATCAGGATCCGCATCCGCCGATTATCCGCATTTTTTTATAAATCCGCATCCGCAGTGACAATTCTTAACATCCGCATCCACATCTGCATCCGCATTAGCATTGCAAGCAACATCCGCATTAGTAAAGCAAGCAACATCCGCATCCGCATCCTCAGTTAGAGAATGCGGATATGCGGATATCAGTGTTCAGTAGTTCATACTCATTCATTGTAGCTAAAAGTAGAGCTTTTTTTTTTTTGTTTTTGCTAAATTTGGCTTTTGCGTTTCATTATACACAATTACACATTTTATACAGTATATACCGTATAAGTAGCTTTGTTATAGCATAATTGTTTTATAGCATATTTGTTTTAGTAATTTCATGCGGTTCACAGCCGTTGTAATCATAAAAGCAGGGTATTGCGTATTTTAGGAAACTCTCTCTCTCTCTCTCTCTCTCTAATGCGAGGAATGGCTTTTGAGTTTTGTTGCCCTTATCATGCAATGAGCATGAAACAACTTTGCGCCAAGACAACTAAAACGTTTGTGTATCGCCGTTACTGTTTGTGCGTGCATAAGAATGTACACAAACACACGTACAGGAGTATCACTTAATGTTTCTATTTTTAATTAGTACATCAAATATTATTCACTGATCCAGTTCCACGCTCTCTCTCTCTCTCTCTCTCTCTCTCTCTCTCTCTCTGACCGCCAGTTCTTGTTTCCCGTGCGCTACGCGCATCAAACGACATAGCATAACACCAAGGCCACTTACAGTTCACTAACTGCTTTCACTTACTGTCCCACATCCTGGTAACACATAATTTTGAATTATGTGGCTGAAAGTCGTCCTTAACAATTAAATATATCTCAATTTTTTTAGATTTACAAAATATCCGCATCCACATCCGCAAGGGTATGGTCATCAAGTATCCGTATCCGCATCCGCAAATCCCATTTCCAGACATCTCTCTCTCTCTCTCTCTCTCTCTCTCTCTCTCTCTCTCTCTATATATATATATATATATATATATATATATATATATATATATATATATATATATATATATATATATATATGTGAATCATAAAACTTCCACGTGTTATCACGCCACAAAGAGGGGAAAATTAAACATTAATTACTGAGTATTTTCAATATACATTGCTTTTTTAACAAATAACGTTATCGCCTTATGGGTTGAATCTTTTGCGACTTGTTTTAAGGTAAGAATGGGTTTGTGAGGCTGTTTTATCATTCGTTCTAACTGTCATATTAGGTTCAAATGATTTTCCCTTTCCTTGGGTAAAAAATCTCTTTTGTGCAAAAATTCTCTTCTTGATTCATTGTACCTTTAAAATGCGTACTACCTACACGCGGGAAGTCGGCACTAACTTCTTCGTTTTCTCCTCTTTGTGGCAGATTTTCAGTAGCCTACCAGCTGCAATATCTTTTATTAATATTATTAATCGAACAGCTTAGCAAATATTAGTTCGTGTTCTTCATCTACCACTCAACGAAACGCATAACAAAGTCATGGCTTCGGGGGTCTAGCAAAACTGCTCCATCTGGTGAACAGTTTGGATGCAATTTGTACAATAACGAATTTCACCGAAGGAAAGAAAATCTGACTTTATAATGGATTTTGCCGGCCATGTTAACTAAGCATGACAGACGTTCTAGTTATGTGATTTTAAAGTAACCCGACAGAGGTATTTTGGGAAACAAATGAATTAACAACATTTTTTAACCCTCAGAAATTATTTAAAGAGGTCAGTGCCTAGTCAGTGAGTGAGAGGAGTTATATTCAGAGGAGTAAGGAAGGCTTAGAACATTTTTATTTATTCATTTTCTTAATTTTGGATAATTTATTTATTTATTGTGTGAATATGGCTCTATGCAACAACTGTCAAAATCAGCTGGTATCATAATGAGCAGGTTAAGACTTCCTTCATACGCGACCAGAATTAAGCCTTTAACAGAAGTAGAATATACATACTGTGTACTCAGGAGACACTGGAGAAGGCGGTGAGTTCTTGGTTCCGCAGTCAAGCACCACGAGTACGTGGTGGATTTTGGA
>NC_089794.1:46612041-46662041 GCF_040412425.1 Macrobrachium rosenbergii
GTGAATCCTGTTCCTGTCCTATGACACGCAGTTCAACTATATATATTTTGTCTGTGTAATCACAATACTCTACGGGCAATAACATGCCATGTCGTTATGTGCCCGGACGGTGCATAACGTCCCCTGGAGTCAGGACTTGCAGTTTCGATCCTCTCTTATAAAATCGTCATGTTCGTCCGTATGGGAACAACAGCCAAATGTAAATTACATATTTGTTTCATACATACATACATACATACATACATATATATATATATATATATATATATATATATATATATATATATATATATATATATATATATATATATATATATATATATATATATATATATATATATATATATATATATATATATATATATATATATACATATATGTATTTATGAATTTGCATGTGTGCGTGCGTGGAAGCATCATCCCAGTTTGCTGTAAATTAATCATGCGAATAAGCAATAGTCATTTTGCCAACTTTTTCAACATTGATTATTTTATCGTCTAAATCTTGCTTGCATTCAATTACATTCTTAGAGCATTAATTTATGTGATTTCGCTTGATTCGTTCGTGATTTCAACATGACGAGAAAGAGACAGAAGGAAGAGAGAGAGAGAGAGAGAGAGAGAGAGAGAGAGAGAGAGAGAGAGAGAGAGAGAGAACATAAGTCATCATGAGGCCTTGAAAATAAAAGCAAAAAAAATTCTCTCATTTATGGTGTCTCCAGATTTAAAAAAAAAAAAAAACAGAATTGTTAAGAAATGTACCAACAGAACTGAAAGCATCTCAAAGCATTAACAAGGGTAAATTGCATGCTGATATGTCAACTTTTGCCGTAATGAATAAAGAATAAAAAAAACATTTTTAATAATGCCTTATCCACTATACAATAGCAATAGGGGTTACTAGAGAATAGCAATTTGTGAAAAAATAAATTTTCATTAAGACAGAAATTTCTAAAACCGATCACATGGCGCAATTGCGGTGGAAAATTGGTGAATGATCATTACTGGTGTCCAGTCAGAAAATAAAGAAAATAAAAGGAATTGTTATTAAGACTGGGAGACTTTCGTCATTTCATTTCGTTTGGATTTTGTTTTTGAATTGCATTTTTTATTGCCTTGCAAGTCTTAAAGTTTTACGTCTTTTGATTCTGTATTTATGTACTTTGTACACACACACATTAATATACATACATATATATATGTATAAATATATATATATATGTATGTATGTATATATATGTGTATATATATATATTATATATATATATATATATATATATATATATATATATATATATATATATATATATATATATATATATATATCACTCCTTGTGGAACAGGTACAGAGAAAGACATATTTTCCTTTCTAAGCGATGACAAAATGTAATTAAAAAGAGGTAAATTATGGAATTCAGAATAAATAAGAAACTTCCCAAATTCCGGAACTCAATCAAATAAAAAACTAATGAAGTAAAAAATGCGCCGGTCTTAGCCACGGCCCATGAAACTCTCAGCCGCTGCCCCTGAAACTTTCAGCCACAGCCCGGTGATGGCCTGTGTCGTTGGTACCTATAGCGGTGCCAAACACACGATCATGTCTAACTTTAGCCTTAAATAAAATGAAAACTACTGTAATTTGATAAGTTTGATAATTGAAGGGTAGATGATCAAAACATACCAATTTGTAACCCTCTAGCCTCAGTATTTTAAGATCTGAGGGCAGACAGAAAAAGTGCGGACGGACAGACAAAAAGCCGTCTCGATAGTTTCCTTTTACAGACAACTAAAAGGCTAAATCTCGGGTTGGCAGTTTCATACTGTGTCTATAAGAGTGCCAAGCCTGAAGAGTATCATGTAGTTTTTGACGCTGGTCTCAAGAGGCTGATGTCACGGGCAACCTTACGCAGTCAAGGTCTGCTGAAAACAAGAAAAGGAGCGAGGAACAGGCTCGATCTAACTCTGAAGCTCTAACAACGTCACTCGGTAAAACGTAGGTTATAAGGATTCATTAAAGAGATTATCGGATTATATTTTTCAGACAATGACAAAGAACTGACATCACCTACCTCCAAAGTAAGTGATATAAACGCCTCTTGGAGAAAATGTGCATTAATATCATTAAATTCCTTATGTTTGAGATAATAATAAGAGTTAAAACAAGAAAAATGTTAAAAAGCTGGTAAATATTGCTAAAAATCACTACTTTGATATATGTAGGTATTTATAATATGAATGTGAAGATGAAAAAAGTTAAACGGTATGTAGAGAAACTTTTGCCGTAAGTTTAGTTCACCATAGTCTCGAATTTTGGCGGTGTTGGGGGGCGAATGGGGGGAGAATGATCATTTCTGTTCATGGGGAAGAAAGAAAAATCAGTTCTTCGGACGTATAAAAGTTCTTTCTGCCCAGCAAGTATGGACGCAAAAATCCTTTTTTGGCTGGGGTATAAACCAGGTATAATCGTAGTAGGACCCTGAATCATAGTTTATTGGTTATTGGTGTCACAACAGCAATGGTCAACCAGCAGTGAGCGAACGATTATATAAACGACAGAATCATCAACTTCATAACTCGGTCCATACAGTAGTTGCGTCTTCGGCGATGAAGCAACGTCACGCAACCAGAAATCTATTACGTCATTATTGGCTTGACCTATAAAGGTCTTGCTGCTGGCTAAGTGTAATTTGTTACATGCCATAAATACCATCGTGGCTTGTTAGGGAATAATTATAAAATATTTCTTACACGCACACATAATATATATATATATATATATATATATATATATATATATATATATATATATAGTATATATATATATATATATATATATATATATATATATATATATATATATATATATATATATATATATTTACAGGCACTGTTGATGTCCTTGACGCATCTCCTAGTACGAACAAACGGTATGTGTGTGTGTGCGTATACTTATATACACATATTTATATATACAAAATTAATATTTATGTGCATATACACATGTATATAAATACATATGTAGGCGATGGCTCCAAAGATATCAACAGTGACAGTCACATTCCCCTGTAACTATTCAATAGTTTCTGAGGCCACTTACTTAACACTTATAAATTAGTTTCCCTGTGTTCTTTTCGTCATTTACTAACGTTTTACAATTATCATTAGTTAAGGCCATTTATAGATTGTTTCATGTGAATGTCTGCGAATTATAAATAGTAATGATGATAACAGAAAGAATAACGTAACGAACAAAGCGCACTGTAAAACTCTGAAGAACATGAAAAGAAGTGATAATAAATAGTAATAATGACGGACTCAGCATTTTCCAAAACAAATATAATTTTATTGTTTTTAGTATTTTCGTCTCGGCAACTTAACTCAAAACAACGAACGGCAGATAATGATAATTCCTCGTTCTTAAAATATCGATCAAAAGCTTCATCATGTTGTCTCTCGGCAGGATCAATTTACGCCTTAATTTCTGAGAAAATGAATCCAGGACCTTCGCATATTTTCGTTTCTCACTCTGGGAAAATAATTAGTGGTTCAGCGCAATGAGTAGCAGTTCGTTAACACGAAATCGAGATCTTCATCGAAGGAAAACACGAGTGATAATGAGAGAGAGAGAGAGAGAGAGAGAGAGAGAGAGAGAGAGAGAGAGAGAGAGAGAGAGAACACACAAGCACATCACCAATATCTTATCATTATAATTTCTCGTCATAAACATTTTTTCTTTAGAGGTGTTCAGGGGTGGCGCCTGGAGACGATAACCTACCGGTTCTTCAACAAGTATTTATGGGATGGCGTTGCTATCTTTACACCCTCCCTGACCCAAGATGTTCAAACTCTGATTAGAACAAACGTTGCTGAGCTTCCCTTGTCAAACGGCCAGCAGCAATGTAAAGAACTGATATTATCAGAGAGAGAGAGAGAGAGAGAGAGAGAGAGAGAGAGAGAGAGAGGGAGAGAATCGACCTAAATTCTCAATCCGGCGTGCAAATGAATGTCTCGCAATTTCACGACCTTAATTGACAGGTGGTTAATGGTCGGCTTTATTGCTACAATAAAAAGAATGTTAAGTTACAGTGGCCTTCACTCCATAATATCTCTCATCTTTAGCCCACTCCCCCATCGCTCTCTCTCTCTCTCTCTCTCTGATGAGTGATAGTATTCATAAGTGTTTAGCTTGAGAGACTATAAATTCTTTCGAAATTTGTATTTTATTGAGTTTCTATTTATTTTCCACTTCTTTTATTAAATATAACTTTCTCTCTCTCTCTCTCTCTCTCTCTCTCTCTCTCTCTCTCTCTCTCTCTCTCTCTCTCTCTCTCTTGTCAAATACGTACATGCATACATACAAACATCCACCTGGAAATTCTCAGGAATGTTTACCCAATTCAAAAGAGCGTAATATTCAGAACTTAGAGTTCTGCTGCATTGTTTGTAGGAAGAATTTCCATGCCAATGTTTCCGTTTATCTTTCTCGCAAAGACAACAGCTCACATTCTCTAAAACTGCTGTATTCGTGAATAAACGCACAAAGGCCCATGCGTGCAAAGTGAAGCAAGCAGTCAGCTCGAGTGTAGCAGAAAAGCATATTTAAACTATTATCTACTGGATGTGGGCGCACAACAAGAGAACATTTAGATGATATGTTTATGTTTCAAAATGGATATGGAGGCCTGCAATGCTAAAAAAAAAGGAAAAAAAATCTGTTAATGTTAAACGAACTTAGAATAACGTGTTGAGGAGGCCTGGTTACTCAGAGAGAACGGGAGAATGTAAGCTGTGAAAAAGATGGTGTATCAGATTTCAGCTAAGATGGAAGACGATAAACTGTTGAACTGGCAAAGTTCTAAGGCTGTCCGATTGGCCATAAATGTGAGTGCAAAAAATAGTAGTAAAAAATTCTCACATCTAAAGTAACAACATTTTTTGAGGAGGCTGCTCTGTATTATAATTCATAAGGTAGCTCCACAACTAACTTTCAGTTAAATAAAGAGTCTAATAAATATTCTGATGTAAATAACAAAGACTGCCTAGCAAAGACAGTGGCTACTAGCTTCATGAATTCTTCAGATGAACAATAAAACAAATATTATTTCCGCTTTATTTTGGTATTTTGTTCAGTAATTGATATCCCACAGTCGTCTGTGCCATCCACCAAGTTTCCCTTCAGTATTAAGTAATAAAGATTTTCAAATCTATTCCCCACATCGAGCCAGAAACAAGTAAAGAAAAAGGATCATAAACACTGAAACAAAACTCTGGAACTAACAGAGAGATTATCCAAAGCTTCCACCGAAGTCTATCGTAGAATGCCTCATTATCGCTCCAATGCAAGGAAATTCTTTGCTAGTTCCATCCGATTTGCAAGTCTAAGGGAACGGATGAGAATAGATGCGCTATTTTGGGCATAGTTGCCTTGGTAATGTGTGTCTATCGCTGAAGAAGAAGAAGAAGAAGAAGAAGAAGAAGAAGAAGAAGAAGAAGAAGAAGAAGAAGAAGAAGAAGAAGAGGACAGGACAGGCCATTTGTCGACAACATGTTCAAGTACTGTGTGTCAGCTTTTTTTATATCATAGATAAGATGTTTTCATACGAGAGAGAGAGAGAGAGAGAGAGAGAGAGAGAGAGAGAGAGAGAGAGAGAGAGAGAGAGAGAGATAATATCAGAATTATAAAAGTTGTCTAATTTTTGTTTAGAGCAATAAATACTATTTAATTTTAGAAACAATTACAATATTTTTTTAAATATAAACAAAGTAACATAAATAAAAATAACTTGAAACCCCGTATTATCTGACAATATAAAAAATTGTGATTGTTAGAAAAATATTAATTATCCGAAACCAACATTTCTCTCTCTCTCTCTCTCTCTCTCTCTCTCTCTCTCTCTCTCTCTCTCTCCAATTTACTAATAAATCCCTGCTCATAAGATAACCTCAAAGAGGGCAATAAAAGACATATTTACTAACCACAGGACAATGGGATCCATTATCAGAAACTCGCCAGTGATGGCACATAAATCTCAATACCTAGCAAAGAGAGAGAGAGAGAGAGAGAGAGAGAGAGAGAGAGAGAGAGAGAGGTTATAAGGACTAACATGTTAGAAGCAAATATAGTTATGTTAAAATTATATTGATTTTAATGTTTTTTTTCTGATTATACCTATGATATTGACATGATACGATATTAATATATTTGTCATAATTCTATTATTTAATTGTTCTATAAATGACTTGTCTTACGTAATTCCAGCAAACTTATAGTCGCCTGCACACGCGCTCGCACAAACACGCACACAAACCCACACACACACACACACACACACACACACACACATATATACACAAACACGCACACAAACCCACACACACACACACATATATATATATATATATATTGTATATATGTGTGTTTGTGTTCGCATTAATTGCGGGTAATGTCCAAATTATAGTTGAAAAACTATTGTTTGGGTATTTAATTACCAAGTTATTTTACTTGAACTGCTGTAGTTTGTGTGTGTTTTTTTTTTACATAATCAGTGTAGGAGGAAAACCTACGGAAACTTCAATATTTATCACAAATTAATTAGCGTTGAAACAAAGTCTGGGAACACAAAAGACCGCATAAAGTTCCAAAGAGGATGGTATGTAGGACTGATCAAACCGGCTGACGTCTGTGCTCTGTCGCACATGAGGCAATGTATTAGAATTTGTAGAATTCAGCCCTGGCTTCCCTCATAACAGATTGCATATTGTCCTAGCACTTAGGGTATGTCTTCAACCTGGAATGATTTTTTCCTGAATACTGCCGTTTCAATAAGGATGGAAATTTTATGTATTTATTACTATCTAGTCCGCTGGTATAGTGGTTAGTGTCGTGGCATCCCACTCAGATGTTGCGGGTTCGCGTCTCCCCCCAGGGCGATGAAAAATCTCTGGCTCTGTATCATGATCAGTTGCTGCTGCAGTGTGGGGTCTGAGGTGGGAGGTTGAAACCAACACTCTTTGGAAGCTTGAATTTCAAGTCGATGGCTCCTGTGGGTTTATTCCATGTGAATAGGTTTAATTTACTGTAACAATAATAATGTATTATTATTATTATTATTATTATTATTATTATTATTATTATTATTATTATTATTATTATTAGATGCATGTTTATTTATGTTTTCATGTGCCGGGTTCAATTTGCTAAACGTTTTATTGTAAACATTTTAGCGTTGTCTAAAACTGGCAGTTTTCCCAAGAAGACGTAATGCTGCAAATTAACATTATAAAATGAAGCAGCGTCCAAATATTTACTCTCAATGGAAACTGTCTTCATTTGTGATATTCCTAAAATAACTGCTGATGGCTCCCTTCCAAGTGTTGAAAACAGTCAGTTAATATAATCCAAGAACTTTAATAGAACACGATCTTCAAAATATCGATCACGACAACCCTTTGAAAGTTATAAGCTGACCTCCTCACAAATTTTACAACTTTCGTTTTATTTCTTTATTAAATTTTTTTATGGATGAAAATAGCCTTTGATCATTTGCAATACAAAGATTTTTATTAAAAAATGTGTCATCATTAATCTTGAATATTACTTATAATCAAAGGCTTTGTGGAAAATTTCAAAATAATGTCTAGAAGGTCACTTTAAACGAAATGTTTATAATTTTGAGGTGAATTTGATTTCCGGTACAAAATTTTGTGAAAGCTAGTCCTCTAAAATTTCATAGATTTTCCTTTATTATTACTTATAATTAAGGTCCTTGGCAAACACTTTAAAACATTTAAAATAAAAATTTTACAATAATTAGAATAAACGAAAAGCTCATAATCGTGTGGAAAATTTTTTTCAGAACATTGTGAAAGCTAAGGTCGCAGTGCCCTATGCTCCAAAGTTTGTTTGAATGAATCAAATGTAACTGAATTCTATTTAATACAAAATAAATCCGAAACTGTGTACATCTGTTGAATTTTTTTACCCTAACTACAATCAAAATTAATAAAATTCCTCAATAAACTTAAGTCGTAAAATTCTAAGAAAGCATCACAACTTCTCTCCCATTTTTGTAATTGGTTGTCTGGCGCTCTCTCTCTCTCTCTCTCTCTCTCTCTCTCTCTCTCTCTCTCTCTCTCTCTCTCTCTCTCTTCTTTTGCAGCCCCTATTTTGCGTATTACCTTGATGTGCCAACAACCTTGATGTATCATTACTTCATAAAAAGTGGCCATTTTCGCGTCATAAACATTTCAATCGTCCCCAGTGAGTAGGAAGGCCGTCATTCAGTGCTCCTTTTTCTTGTCACATTTTCTTCATTTTGGGACTCAGCTCCTCCTAAAATGTTGTTTATTCATCCTGACTTATTTTTGGAGAAATGTTTGTTTATTCACTCAATTCTTTTTATCTGTTTATCTATTTTCATGTTGGAAAACTCTGGTTGTTATTGGTAGATTAAGCCTGTCCTGTCCTTGCACTGGCTCTTGCTTGCAAGATCAGCCCGTAAATAAACAGTATAAGTTAAAATGGTATAAGAAAGGTAAGATGGTTGACGGGAGTCTGCTTATGAGGGATATGGTGTCATTTGATAATGGGTCCACTTTCTCGTAAAGATGATTACTTTAATATTAATAATAATGATGAGATTAACCAAAATAATGATCATAGATACAAGTCATACTGTAAATAGCTCATATCATAGTTGGTTTGTCGCTCATGAGGGGATATAATTAAATATGTAGCTTATATATATATATATATATATATATATATATATATATATATATATATATATATATATATATATCTGTGTGTGTGTATTATGATCCTATACCAAGGTCAATTAGGGTCATAATCTCTTTCTACATCTGTTTTAAGAACAGCGTCACATCATCTGACATCCCTAAGATTCTCTGGTAGCAATGGCCGGCACTAGGTCAACACATTATTTCTCTCTCTTTGACTCCTCTCCCTGTATCTAACCTCAGACAAAGGCCTACTGGAATTAAACGCCGAGATACATAACTAGACTTTGTTTGCAAATTTAACGAAAGTATTTCAGCAAAAGCTACGGTCATGAAATGGAGTGACTCACACCCTCTAAAAATGGAAATCATAACTAGAGGAAGTTCAGATTCACAATCAATCGAATTTATGATTCTAGACCGACCAGTACTAGTGACTAACACCCTGGTCATCAAACAAAATGAAAAGGTCATAATTATTCTAGACAAAATAAATGTCATGGAGTGTGTTAAAAAACACCACTTCCAAAATATTCGTCCTCACAGGACGAACCCAGAGTCCCTGTTAAAAGAAACATATATATTAAAACCTGAATTGGTGTATGAAAAAGACATTTAAAACAGAAAAATGCATAATGGAGAACCAGAGGAGTTTCACTGCGACACAAGCCGAGTATTCCATATAATGTCTGGAAAAAATGTGTTAAAATGAGTTATCTTATTCACATTCTATGGCCACAAATAACCTATCTCACAGTGGCTGTTCTTATCCACTAACACTGCACAAAGAGCGAATCACACCCAGCCACAAATTGAAGTCAATAGCCATTGTATGTTCCTCTCATAATATACCATTAGAGAGTGCACACATGCGCGCACTCACTACCAACCCCTCCCCAGAAGGATCACAACACTTCCATCAATCTGTCACATTGCCTTCTGATCATGGCCAAAATGCATGGCCATGATCAGAAGGCACAAATGAACGTGTCAGATACCCGTGGTATCTAATTGTGGAAACCTCCAATGTCAACAAAAATGCCACCTGCACCGGATATACCTCTCACAGGCCAGCACGTAGTTCGCCAAAAGACTTAATAGGAGCTAGGCCCACCTACCCCAGGGCGCCCCCGCCCAGGTACGACAAATATCCATATCGAAAGTTCAGTAAGGGCCAGCTCCAATATCATAGCAAACCATATGCACTAGAACGAAACTTACTTGTCTCGTATGCACGATTGTTATTCCAGCTCTTTGTAGAATGCATCACTTCACATCTTGCATTACTGATGATCTAAATATTCTGGACAGTTTGCGACTGTACAAGCCCATGCTGCTCTTCACATCTTAAATTCTTGACGAACCAACTATCCTGAACGGCTTGCGACTGAACAAGCCCATGTTGAATGCGGCGCCCACAAATCCTTTGCGCTAAACAGATGTCTCCCAGCAACGACGACGACTTGTAGACATCCTGCCCGACATCTTTCCAGAAGACCCATGGATCCTCTCATGAAGGCACAGGCGTAGAAACCTGCAGGCATAATGTAGACGGCCCCCATATCTAACTTGTATCAGTTGAGGCTCATAGAAGTCATTCCATGTAGCGCAGCTGCGAGGAAGTGGTGTATAACGTAAATCGGTCATGTCGAGTCAAAACCCAAAAGGTGCCTAGTCTCCTCGCTGTCCCATACTATTACTGGACCATTAAAAACTACTAAGGAAAGGTCGTATGATAAAACTATCAAATAGTTCCAAGTTACTAACTGGAATTTCCACAATCAGCCCCCTATCAGGTACACTAACTTTAATATGCTACTCATACAAATTCTTCCCAGTAAAAATTGCCTGTGAACCATACAGATATACTGAATTCATTAAATGAGATTCTAAACACCCGAGAGGTAAAATATCTCCCAAAATTCCCTCTTAGAAGTGGCAACCACTGCCTTAAACTGAGTATGAATTTCCGATGACACGGATTCCGCTCTTTACTCAATATTCAACAAGGTAGTTTGACAGGAAGACAGAGCTACCGTAACATCTCAATCTTCCCCCCCCAACCCCACAATCGCATCCCATCAACTGTGACCAATAACCCATTTAAAGAAGTCCTCAAAGTGTCAAAACCCGACAGTAATTTCTCATCACTATCTTGTAAAGTCATCAAAGTTTTACCCTGGTTAGCAAATACTGTCGATACCTGCTCGGTTCTCAGCAAATTAGTAATTGACATACTAGCAATCGCTCCTATAATCATAACGACTACAATTACCAATGGCGCACCCCTCTTACTCCTTCTGGAAGAGAACTGAAAAATCGAAACACCTAAATTTGGAAGACACGTTAAAGTCTTCCTAATCCTATCCTGAACCCTAACTGCTGTAGCATTAAGTTCGGTTAGCCAACCCCATAACCGATCAGACAGATTCTGTCCGATATTCATCTCAGCCAGAAAAATAAAAAATTCCTAAGCAACAGAACTTTATTCTGAAACTCTATACTCAAAGATATTGCGTCAGACGACAACACACATCATAATATTCTTGTATAATAACAACCGGGCCTAAAGTCACTACGAAATTAGCCCATGCCACGACTCCCAAAGTCATGGGAACACGAAACGGGAAAGAAAAAACAAACAAACAAAAAAAGGAAACCCATATATCTATAAAACCCTGTGGTATTCTGCACTTAATTTTAACTAAGTATCGTAACACACAAAAGTAACAAACTGAACTCGGACAATTAAAGATTTGTGTAACTCTACGGACCAACGTCCTCCCTAATTAAAAAAACTACAAGTCACGCCCCCATTTAAAACCCATTAAAAAAACAAAGAGAGAGAGAGAGAGAGAGAGAGAGAGAGAAATTATTAGAACCACAGTACAACACAGGAATTAACCCATAAGATTCCCATTACCCTGTCTTTTTAATTTTAGATATATGTGTCAACCGTGACACACCCGCATTCTCATCTAGAACAACAAATCTATTCCCCTTCTTTACTTCTACAACCCGAAAAGGAGCCTCCTGACATTTATTTTCACAAAAACCCTATCTCCCACAGCAACTTTAACTCTATCCGGCTTTACATTGCTTCTCTCCACAATATCCCGCATTTTCATTTCAAGATTCCTAGCAAGACGCGCATATCTCTCGCTGTGGAAAGAAGTGCCCTTACAGTCTCATCCCTAAGTGGAATAGGTAACAAATCGAACGCACCCCACGCTGGGTAACCAAACAGCGCTTCATTGGGAGACATTCCAATGGTATCACTAACCATGGAATTAATGCTATGCTGCACTTGTGGAATATATAGATCCCAATTTACATCACTCCACCCTACAGTCATCCTGAGAGCTTCAATAATCTTCCTATTTGCCCGTTCACACAGCCCATTAGCTTCTGGTCTATAGGGAGCCCATTACATCCGCAAGACACTCTAACGTCTTGTTCACAAATTCTCTTCCATTATCTGTAATCAGCACTTCAGGAACCCCTTAACGACAAATGTATCCATTAAAGAATGCTACTGCCACCTCTTCTGCTGTTTGATGCTTCAACGGAAAAATCTCTACGAACCTAGTCAATTCGTCAACAACCACCAACAGGTGCCTATGGCCATAACTAGATTCACAGAAATTGGTCAAGAGATCCATATGGGCCCTTGAGAACGGTCTACTGTAAATAGGAAATTAACCCAATTTACAAGAAATAACCTTCGATGGCTTACACGCATTAGAAACTGAACAACCTCTCACAAAGTCTTCCACTGACGTGAGCATATTCTTCCAAAAGAATTGTCCCCGAATATTCTGATACGTCTTCTCAAAACCCAGATGTGGACTGCCAGACCTATAGTGAACAATATCCAGAACTGTTGGCACTAAACTCCTAGGAACAACTATTTGCGTCGTATCACCTTTATCCTCACTATTACCCTTATTCTCACTATTCCTCTGTCTGTATTGAATCTTCATAACTAACAAATTACCCTCTAATTCGAGCCATGCAAAAGGCAACTTATAACCCTTCCTAACTAATTCCCCTCCAAGAAACGCCTTTGCGTCTGCCAAAATTTCATCCTCATCCTGCTTAGCTTCTACTAAACTAATATCCCAATCTATGCAATCTCCAGATACATAACATACATGAGTACCATCTGCATCAGAAAAACTTCTACTAAGGGCGTCTGCTACAACATTATGTCTACCCCTCTATATACCTAATCTTGGCATCAAAATCCCTGATTGTCAGATACCACCTAGTCCTTTCAGGGGGAAGAAACGGCTACTGAAAGATTCAACAATGGCTTATAATCCGTAAGATCCTCTACTTGATTGCCCTACAATAACATTTTGCAATGCACTAAACTAGACGCTACGGCGAAGGTCTCTTTGTCCACTACCGACCATAACCGTTCATTACTACGCTATGCCTTAAACTTCCTACCGTAAAATGCAATCAGATGGAGTCTTCCATTGAACTTCTGCATAAGGCATGGCCCTATACCCTTGTAGCTAGCATCTGTCACCAACGTGAAAGGACGTTCCCAATCAGGAAACTTCAACACTGGAGGATTCACTAATGCATCCTTAATCTTCTGAAAAACTACTTACTGTCCATCTCCCCATGCAAACTGCACATCATCCCTCAGGACATCTGTCAAGGGAGACACTAGAACAGAAAAACCCTTCACAAACCTACGGAAAAATCCAGCCATGCCAAAGAATGACCAAATCTGTTTCTTACTCTTGGGAGTAGCAAAATCCACAATTGCCCTAACTTTATCATCATTCACTTTAACACCCTCCTTAGAAACGACATGACCCAAATATACTATCTACCTCTTCAGAAAATTACACTTAGCTAACTTTATCTTCTAACCCGTTAACCTAAGCCTCATAAAAACCTCCCCAAGAACCTCTTAAATGTTCCTCTACCGAACCAGTGGCAACTAATATGTCATCCATGTATAGGAATACCCATTTCCCTAACAAGCCATGCAAAACTGTATTCATTAGCCTAATAAATGTCATAGGACTACCTGATAAACCAAACGGTAGCCGTGTGAACTCATAATGCCCTTCGGCAAAGAGAAAGCCGTGTACTCTCGACTCTCCTCGCTAAGCGGTACTTGCAAGTACCCTTGCATCTAATCAATTGAAGAATAAATATTCTTGCCCCCAATCTCAACAAATAAATCCCCGTAGGAGGGTAGTGCCGTCAGTGCACCTCATGCGGTGTGCTGTAGGCATTACTAAAGGTTCTTTGCAGCATCGCTTCAGCCCCTAGCTGCAACCTCTTTCATTTCCTTTTACTGTACCTCCATTCATATTATCTTTCTTCCTTCTCTCTATCCACCCTCTTAACAAATATTTCATAGTGTAACTGCTTTGAGGTTTTCCTCCTTTGTTACACCTTTCAGACCTTCCTACTCTCAATTTTCTTTCCAGCACTGAATGACCTCATAGGTCGCAGTGCTGGGCCTTTGCCCTAAACGTTATACTATTCTATTCAACAGTAGATAATGAGTGGATATGAAATAGTTTTCGAAGCGTAGAGAGTTGAGCAGTTACAGAGAGATTTCGACACCCGAGAGAACGTAAAGCCTTTGCCGGTCAGTAAGAAAGTTGACAAATGATGATTGCTGGCAAATAACTTTATTATTCGTTAAATCTTTCGCCATTTTGTCAAATTTGGTATCAATTGGATCAGTATACCCTCAGGAATTCGTCCTTCCTATTATTACGGCAGTCTATCCTGGGTAGGCTGTGTATCCAATCTGTGCTGCCTATTCAGGCTAATCTGTCTATCCAGGTTATGTTTATTCAGGTTAGGCTGTCTATCCAATGTAAGCTGCCTATTCAGGCTAGGCTGTCTATCCAGGTTAAGATGTCTATCCAGTCTAAGCTGCCTATTCAGGCTAGGCTGTCTATCCAGGTTGTAATGTCTGTTCAGGTCAGTATGTCTATCCAGGCAAAGCTGTCTATTCAAGTTGGGCTGTCTATTCAGGTTAGAATGTCTATTTAAGTTAGGCTGTCTATTCATATTAGGTTGTGTATTCAAACTAGGCTGCCTAGGCTATTAAGGTTAGGCTGTCTATTAAGGTTAGGATGTCTATTTAGGCTAAGCCATCTATTTAAGTTAGGCTGTCTATTTAGATTAGGATATCTATTCAAGCTAGGCTGTCTAAGCTATTAAGGTTAAGATGTCTATCTAGGCTGGGCTGTCTAGGCTATTAAGGTAGGGGTGGCTATCTAGGATAGGCTGTCTATTCCAGCTGGCTATTAAGGTTAGGATGTCTATCCAGGCTAGGCTGTCTATTCAAGTTAGGCTGTCTATTCAGCCTAGGCTTTCTATTCAGATTAGGTTGTCTATTCAAGCTAGGCTGTCTAGGTTAATCAGATTAGGCTGCCCATTTAATTATTTATTTTTCCTTTGCTAAAAACTGATCTCCGCTTTCTGTATTTCCCAGTTCCTTCTGTTACTTATTTCAAATTGGCTCCGTGTAGGCTATTCTCTGGATTTATGTATACCTTAGTTTAACCATACCACTGAGCTGATTAACAGCTCTCCTAGGGCTGGCCCGAAGTTATATTTATTTTACGTGGCTAAGAACCAATTGGTTACCTAGCAACGGAACCTACAGCTTATTGTGGAATCCGAACCACATTATAGCGAGAAATGAATTTCTATCACCAGAAATAAATTCCTCTTATTCTTCATTGGCCGGTCGGAGATTCGAACTCGCGGCCAGCAGAGTGCTAGCTGATAACGGAACCCACTCGCCCAGTGAAGGACTGGTATTCTCTGGAAGCTTGATTATTATTTTTAAAATAGTTTAACCGGACCACTGAGCTGACTATCAGCTCTCATAGGGCTGGCCTCAGGAAGCTTGAATTTCAAGTCAACGGCCCCCGTGGTGGGCTTGTTCCATATGAATAGGGCTTGTCTTCTGAATAATAATAATAATAATAATAATAATAATAATAATAATAATAATAACAATAATAATAGCTATTTAAAAGTATTGTCGCCTGATGAGGAACTAATCTGTGGGGATAAATAATCTCATATATTATGGTATACTTCTGTCTATATTCTTCCCCCTTCCAATTTGACTTTCCACCCTCTTGCAGCAATTCTTTCAACAATATATCGTTATTGCTGAACGGCCTCATAGTTCCCAGCTTGGCAAATCTTTAGTTTGAGTTTTATATTGCAATTCACTGAAATTGCACATCGGGCTGGCGCTGTCGGCTACCAGTTTCTTGAGCATACACGTTGGCAACAAGTTAAACTTACGTCAAGGAGAGGCATGAGGTCAGGGTAGAACTGCTTGCTGATATTATGGGATTCATTTTGGGCATGTCAGGTCTTGTCTGGGTGTCGTAACCTATTAAGTGCTTGTAGAGTAATAATACAAATTCATAAATAATATTCATTTTACTGGATGTTAGTTTTTTACCTAACGGTATTTACACATTATTATTATTATTATTATTATTATTATTATTATTATTATTATTATTATTATTATTATTCAGATAAACCCTATTCATACGGAACAAGCCCAGAGGGGCCAATGACTTGAAATTCAACGTTCTAAAGAACATGGTGTTCATTCGAAAGAAGTAACAGAATGTAATGAGAAATACAGAAAGAGGAGATCAGGTATTAGAAAAACATAAATTACCATATTGATAAATAAATAACAAGCACGAAATTGACTGTAAAAGGGAGAACATTCCTTTTAGACTTCATTTGGTCCTCTGGGTTTATATTCGTATTTTGTGGAGTCACTTGAATTGCTTTGAATGTAATTAAAAATAAAGAAGTAACATTTTCCTTATTGTTTCCATTTAACAGATAAGATGTCAGGCTCACTGGCCGTGATTTGTGTAGCGCGGAAATGTCTACAAGAAGCTGTTGGAGATGGTGACATTGATGACTTTCACAACGATGAATAGAAGATAATAGTGGCATTGAGAGCAAGCAGTACGGATAGGGGCTAGAAAATGAACATGAGATTTAATACGGTACGACCCCATGTGTGCACTGTAAATATTTACTTAAGGTTCTTTGCAAAGTCCCTTCGGCCCCTAGCTGCAACCTCTGTTCACATTATCTCTCTCCTAACAATTGGTTCATAGTGCAACTGCTTTGAGGTTTTCCTCCTGTTACACCTTGAAAACCTTTTTACTCAGTTTCCCTTTCAGGGCTGAATGGCCTCATAGGTCCCACCGCCTGGCCTTTGGACTAAGTTTTATATTCTATTCCTACAGCACCATTAGGCATTAGGTATCTGTTTATTGCATCATGATTTTGCAGTGTATAGGTCCTTTTAATCTTGACGTATTTTTATTAAGCCACCTTTACAAAGCATATGAATGAGGGGTTCCACACACTGGTTTGTTGGCAGGTAGCTTCCATTTCTGTATCATGCTGTTCTCACATGGTCAGAACATGAGGGTTGCCGCCCATAAAATTTGTATGTAGATCCCACATCAACCTTCCTCCCTCTCTCACTCTCTTCCTCCCCCCTCCCCTTCAGGTTAGGTGACTGGCTTAGCAACGGGTGACGTGTCAGTGGTTCATTGTAGTAACTCCAGCTAAACTGTACTTATCAACTACATCATCGTTATTATTTATTGCTGTGCTATCATTTTAGATGCAATCTTGAGATAACTCTCTTCAGTTGAACAATATGAAGTGTAAAGTATAAATAGCTTACTGGCTTCACTGGAACATAAAGCAAAGGGGTGACAGACACATCCTAGGATGAAAACATGAGGAATGTCTTTCTTTAAAAGTGCCTGAACACCCTTATGTGACCCTAACATTGTCGAACACTTATCGCTGGCAAATCCAATGATACTTTCCAATGGAATATCCTTCTCTTTCAACAAAGCCTTCACTGAGTTACAGAGTCCATCTCCTGTTGCATTATCAACCTCCACCATGCCTAACAGAGCATCAGTAACTTTATATTTATTTTCATCGTAATATCTAACCACTACAGCAAGCACTTGAGAAATGGATACACCCGTGCATTCGTCTATTATTATTGAAAAAACATTGCTCCTGCATACTGTGGCTACTCACTGTTTCTCTTCCCATGCAATTCCATCTTGCAATAAATAGGAAGCCTTGTTTCTTTTTAATGTCATCTTTTGTGCAGTTTCACATTTGGGAAACATTTTCTTGATGACTTCCACTAAATGATCTGCTTGCCGAAAAGGCACATTATGTTCAGCAGTATAGCCAGTCAGTAAAAGTTCTGCATTTGACACCTCACTTTCACTCTCCCCTTCAGAGGACTTCTTGAAAAATGACTGGATGTTTACAACAGTTTTCTTGGCTTTAAAGTTCTTTATATGCTTTTGAGAATTCTTGTGTTGTAGAAGAGCTGATTTGTTACAATTTTTTAACTTAATTTCACAAACTCTGCAATGGGCCACATATTTAACACTAGCATCAGCTTCTAACCAGTCATTGAATACGGGCTCTTTCAGCCACTCAGTATTAAATGCCTGCTGATACCATATTTTTGCTTTTTTTCGTGGTGGAGTATCAGCTTCAGTACTACTCCCTGCTCTTGGATGACTAGATTCTTCCATTATTTACGCAACACTTTCACATAAAGCTCTTGGTCTGCACTCAGAAGTCAGCAGGCTACGTATCACCAGGCAATAATGAAACGTCTGAGAAAATAAGAATTGTTTTGTGTCCGTTGCATGTGGCGTGGGTAGGCAGCGCGATATAAGAACATTGTATACTATACACGTTCTTCAACTGGTTTGTGATGTTCAGAAATCGAAATGCGCAAATGTAGGTTACAGAAGTCTCTGCGTAGTAAATTAATAATATCTATTTATTTGAGGCGTATCTTCATTCATCCATATTTGGTGTATTTCTGTATCAATAAAACTGATGAAATAAAATAAAATATTGGAATAAGCATAACTCTTAATCTAAATTTCATACACACGTTCGACTGGACAGTGAGATTGAAAAGCTGAGATATGAACAGGTATGCCGTATGTGACTAGCTGTTGCATCACGATGCCTGACTCATCATACCTGTTGCTCGTGGCTGATTTTACATAATTCATCTTCTTATAAGCCGTTTCTAAGAATGAGAATGATAAGAAAAATGTTACTGGAGTAGAGAATGTCAATTATCTCGATTTTTTCATACTTTTTTTTTTATAAATTTAACTAGGCTTTGAAAATCCCAAGATCAGGACGATATCTATTGAAAAATTCCAAGATCCCAAGATCACTTACAAAATCCCAAGATCTTGGGAAAAAAGCCAAGGAGAGGTCACCCTGCTTCAAAGTGTATAATCTGGACATGAGGTCCTATTGTTTTGTTACAGTGTGCGGACGGATATGTAGCATCGAAAACAATAATAATACAATAAATCATTATAATAGTAGTAAGTACAAAATAAACAATTTTAATTTATTTACAGTTATAAAAGTTACAATACAATAAAATTGATAACAAAAACATAATTTACTTTGTGAAAAATAATAAAAAAAAATCACGTGTTCTGGTAGCAAAAAACAAAAGAGAAATAGAAATGCAGGTATTATACGGATTGCGGGGAGAGGAGGGCGGGGAGGAGAGAGTGAGCGTGTGATCTAAAAGGTGTTGCTGCCGTTGTTATGGTTGTTTCTTATGTTAGCGTTGTATGTTTTAGGGCGTCTGCTAGATGGGAGCGATCTTTCCGCTTCTAGTTGTCTGTTCAATGTAGGTTTATGTCAAAAAATGTAAACAGATTCTGCTATGATTAATCTATGGCGACTATGTTCTGTGTAGATGATATCTGTATTCTTCACTAGCTCTCGTGTCGTAGGTTTGCGGTTGTGATGGTCTATGTGGTGTTGGCCCCCTCGATGTGGGACCACCCTGACGTGGTGAGGGGAGCTCTTGAACCCCAGGAATTTGTTCCTGGGTTTGTGCCAAGAGTCTCATATATTATTTTATATTTATTTGGACTAATTTTGTGGAATTGTCCACTTTTTGTAAAATTCATTGAACCTGATAAAAGGGAATGATATCATAGATGGGATTGGGTTTGTATCCGAAGGTAAATAGTGGGAACTATGGCAGGACCATCAACTGCCCGATAATGTTCGGACCTGAGAGTTATCAAATTAATATCTCAAAGGCGGAACTATTCATAAGAGCTGGACCACGGATTCCAGGGGTCAGGTTCTGGGGATAGGACCATGGATCCGGTTTCATGATATGATTAGGGTGGTGTCGATTGTTCTGGGGATCCCAGCAACTCTGGGCTAATTCTGCCATTCCCCCCCCTTAAGTTAAGGTTTGACCCAGATGATTAACATTAGGGCTGGGAGGATTGATTTATTTTTGGCTAAGAACCAACAGTCCCAGCAACAGCAGGTTTGGAATCCGAACCACACTATAGCGAGAAATGAATTTCCAGAAATAAAGCTAACTCTTCATGTTGTGCCATCCACAGCCTGACTCTCCCAACGAAGAGCTATCTCCCCCAACTGTGGGTAGGATGGGGGTGGGGGACATTTGGGAGTCGGTTCTCTCTTGTGCCATTGGTGGAAGAATAAACTCCATGAAAGGTTGATGATATCTTTTCAAAAGTTTTCAGGTTTAACTTTTTTTTTCTCCCCTCCATCTTTAATAACAAGTCATTATAAGGACTTGAGTACCCCTGGACCCTTTGATGGTAGCGACTCACCACAGTTGACAACCGCTGGAACCTCCCCAAACAACCTTTCTTTAGAAAAATCAAAACAAAATCAAAATGTAATTACACTGGAACCTTATACTCCAGTACAAAACAAACCCAAAAGAAGTAAATATCGTCTTTTCCCCAACCTTGACTTACTTCGACTCCCTCTTTGGGAGTGGAAGTTGGTCAAGGTTTCTATAAAAACAGAATGGAAAATTTCAGCCCTAAAATTAGAAAACTACCTATTAAACAGACATTCAACGACAGAAAAGTCGTTTAGACAGATAAGAGAAAAGACGTGGCTTATAGAAACCACAACAAAGAGAGAGTCGGAGGACTATATGTCTATAACATCAAAAGATAATATAAATGTAAAAATTAAAAACATGACACTGTGAACAGCATTCAGGGTACCATTGTGCTCCCTGAAAATAGTGACGAACCAATCGAAAAGAATATTCTCTTGGACTCTCTTAAAAAAAGGTATCCAAGAGACCAAGACTCTGAGGTATATAATATACCGAGTAAAGAAAAAATAAGAAAATGTTAGAAGTCACAAAAATAAAATTTGAAGGTCAAGATCTACCCCAAAAAATAGAAGTTTTAGGTTAAAACAGAGAAATAAGGCCCTATGTCCCAAAGCCATTACAGAGTCAAAACTGTAGTAAATATAGGCATGCAAAAAAATATTGTCGAAACGAACCAATGTGCGTACTGTGGATCTGAAGAACACTCCACACAATGGAATTGCAGCGAACCAAAATGTATAAACTGTGGGCAGAATCATCATGCAAGATCCAAAGAATGCATGTATTACATATACAATACGGAATTGAAAATGTTACAAAGAACAGGAATGTCTATTAGAGAGGCTAAATCAGAACTGAAAGTGAGAGGAATTCAAGATCCTGCTAAGAAACTTACATATGTCTCGACAACAAGAACTAATAATGAAACAAAAATACATACAGCCAGAAGTAACAAAACGCAGGAAAATAAATCTCAAGAAGAAAGCAATGCTTCACAAAAAAAAAACTAAAATGGTAAACAATCAAGAAACTGGCACAACTCTTTTGAAATGTTAATGCAAATAGCACAAGATGATGATGTTGCTACAGAAGAAACAGAGGAAAGTCGTCATGGAGCGGAAATTAAAGATAAAAATAGGGTTTTGGAGAGAACACCACCCAAAACGAAAAAAAACAACTATAATTAGAGAAACATCGGTTAAACAAAAGACAAAGGATATAAAGAAAAAAACAAAAACAAGCTAAGAATATGCCTTTGTCTCCTAGAATAATAGTAAAACCTATGGATACAGATATCCAAAGCACTGAAGTTAAAGATAACAATGATTATGTCAAGGGAGAAGAGATTACTCCATCACCGATAACTGGTACAAGAGCAAATGAAACAAGGAATATACATGAAAACACACGTGGATGTAATGATTGTTTTGTAGAATTGCGCAATAATAACAAAAACATAACAAAAGACGGTTTAAACGACATTTGTAGCTTCAAGATTTTATATATACTGTATATATATATATATATATATATATATATATATATATATATATATATATATATATATATATATATATATATATATAATCTTGAATTATAGACTTTTTGATGGTCAAGTCATTAACCCAAATACCGTACGATATAATGATAATAATAATAAACTGCAAACCCCGTAAATCTCGTCCTATACCTATACCAAAAAACGAGGCAAGAAAAATGACACAGCGTTGTGGACAAACTATTTGATAGTAAAAACAAAGTCAGCAAATCAGCTCAATGTTTGCGGTCAATTTGCTTCGAATAAAACAGCGGCGGTCAACTTTTGCGGCAGGACAAACGAGCTACGAAGTTTGAACGTGACAAACAAAATGACTCGCTTCCCACCGACATACATTCAATTACCACGGTAATTGGTCTACAACCTCTGGTAATTTCCCCCACTGGAGGCTATAAGTCATCTTGAGCGCTTGGCAAAGCTCGTTCTAGACTCTCGCGGGTAATTCCTGATTGTTCTCGGTGTTGTCAAGTGGGTATTACGCCTGCGGGAGGTCTTGCTTTTATGAGCAGCCCGTATGGATTCCTAGTAGTATAATACTCAGTAAACTCTGAATATTGATGACAAAACTGAAAATTATTCTAATGTTTTATTTACAAAAAATTATCCGATGTTATTTAGATTATTGCAAATATTTCTCATAATTACAAGACATAAAGGAAATATCTTTTTGAAAATCACGATCAGTTTCATCAACTTAAACCTAAAGCTGCGTTTGCAGCTAATAATTACAGTTTTTGCAATCGTGCAATTGCATGCGCACTTCGGGATATTAAGATTAATTATATCAAGAGTGCATTTAGAAAATTTTCATGAAGATCGGATTTTTTTTATTCGACTGTACAAATAACACGTTATCAGCTAAACGACAGAGATACGACGCAAAAAAGAACTGTAGAAAGTCAGCTGAAGTAAAGGCAGTAGCCTCTTTCGAGTTCGGATTTGTATATATATGTTTATATATATATATATATATATATATATATATATATACAAATATATACATGTATATAGAGTACACACACACATACAGTATATATATATATATATATATATATATATATATATATATATATATATATATATATATATATATATATATATATATATATTTTAGACTATGCTCGAATTAAGAAAACAAGTTTTGGCAGACTGTCCTACATCAACGTTGACGGTCCATTGTCAGGCTCACAAACCGAAATAAGCGTCTGTTCCGCGAAATAAGAGACAAAACGCCCGCAAATATACATAGCAAACAACCCTCAGGCACGTCTGCTATGTGAAAGTCATCCATAAATTCATGCGATGACGATGATAATATTGGCTGAATGCGGGTCCCTAATTCTCCCGTAGAAAGAAATCAATAGACGATGTGGGACCTTTCCCCTTATATCTTCTAAATGGCGGTTCATTTACCGTAGATATCTCAGGAATGCATCAGATGAGCCCTTGCGGTAGTAATCGATGTTGTTCTTTTGATATCGTACTCGGCTAGCACTCTCCTAGGCTCGCGTTCGATTCTCCGGCCGGCCAATGAAGAATTAGAGGAATTTATTTCAGGTGACAGAAATTCATTTCTCGCTTTAATGTGGTTCGTTTTCCACAATAAGCTGTAAGTCCCGTTGCTAGGTAACCAGTTGTTGGTTCTTAGCCACGTAAAATAAGTCTAGTCCTTCGGGCCAGCCCTCTCTAGGAGAGCTGTTAATCAGCTCAGTGGTCTGGTTAAACTAAGGTATACTTAACTCTTGTTCTTTTGATTTCATGAAAGTTACGCTGCCAAGACAAGCCCCGGGGGACTGTCGGCATTCGGCGTTTAAGACAGTGAAAAGAGGGATTTGGAATGGAATGGTATATACAGTTTAGGCTTAAGGCCAATCGCTGGGACCTATGAGGTCATTCAGCGCTGAAAGAGAATTGAGAGTAAAGGTTTCAAAGGTGTAACAGGAGGAAAACTTTGCAGCTGCACTAAGAAACAGTTATTAGGAGAGAATGGAAAGTAAGATGGAAGAAAGAATATGAATGGAGGTACAGCAAAAGGAATGGAAGGGGCTGCAGCTAGGAACCAGAAGGGACGCTGCAAAGAACCTCAAGTAATGCCTACAGAGCACCTCGTGAGGTGCACACGGCACTAAACCCCCTCTCCTACGGGGAAGAGGGAATTGGAGTGGTTGGACAGCAAGTTAAAGAGATCCAGGAAATAAATGAGACGAAGTACAAGGACCTAAAGGTGGAACTGTAGAAAACCCTACAGGTGCAATAAGAAGTAATAGTTAGAGAAGTTGGACAGCAATACTGAAGAAAGGAACCAAGAATATAGGTGAATACAAGGCTAAAAAAGCGGGTGCAGCTAAGGGCCGAACGGACGTGGTACACACCCCTAGTATTGCCTACATTGCGCCACGTGAGGTGCACTGACGGCACTACTACCCTTCGTGATCAATATTCTTATGGCGTCAGGCTGTGAACTCGAAGATTACTTAAATAGTTGTATATAAAAGCTGTGGATGAGAGCACTGTCATCATTGCAGAGAACCCATTTATTACGTAATGTTAGGTCAGAAGATCACGTGTCCTAAGGTATCCATATCGTTTACATCGAATTCCTACTTTGTCCCCTTCCTATTTGTTTTAATTGCTTACTCCTGAAAGATCTAGCAGCACTGCAGGTTTCAGACAAGAAAAATCAAACGCAGTTTATTCTTGATTTATCTGTTTCAACCTTGTGCGAAAACCAGATGTTTACTTCTTAAAAATTATATTTTTCTGTTTTATTTTAGTCACGTTTTAGTTCGCCTAATATGTATGTATATGTATATGTATATGTATATGTATATGTATATGTATATGTATATGTATATATGTATATATATATATATATATATATACATATATATATATATATATATATATATATATATATATATATATATATATATATGTATATACTGATTAAGTACCAGAGGGTCACCATACACCTTTCCGATCTCAGAAAATCTTCCTTATCATTTATTTACTCAGGCTTTTGAGACGAGGTTGCTAGCCCCTTCCCCCCACCTCCCAAGGTTGTTCGACTAGGATGTGCCGGCAGCATTTGGCATAGTCTACCGGTCACCCAACCATGCAGTAACCAGACTCATGTTGGTGAACTCCGCTCATGGACAACCTGCCTGTATAATTAGCAACTTTACTGTGAGGTATTTAAAGCGTAAGCCAACCGTAGCCAAACAGCGTAATAAATTCAGCCAGTGTTTGTTACACAACAGAAGACAGCGTTACGTAAAGGCGTATCTGTCAGCTATATATATGTGTGTGTGCGTGTGTACATACGAAAGATGGGGGCAAGGGTGAGTTAGGGAGTGTCAGAGAGCGAAAAAGAGAATTGATAAACGAACAGACAGATAGACACATGGCGGTCTGTCAAAAATGCTTTGCACTCTCCCGTACTTTGTTTTCTTGCTGTTTCTTCTTTACTTCTTATCTATCACTTCTGTAAGAGCTGAGTGACGGGACTCATTATTTTCGAGCGCTTGCACGATAGACAGAGAGAGAGAGAGAGAGAGAGAGAGAGAGAGAGAGAGAGAGAGAGAGAGAGAGAGAGAGAGAGAGAGAGAGAGAGAGAGAGAGAGAGAGAAGGACATTCAAAATTAGTATCACCGTAAGAGAGAGAGAGAGAGAGAGAGAGAGAGAGAGAGAGAGAGAGAGAGAGATAAGAGAACATTTAAAATTAGTATCACCATAAGGGGAGAGAGAGAGAGAGAGAGATTTAAAATTAATATTAACCTAAGGAGAGAGAGAGAGAGGAACATTTAAAATGAGTATCACCGTAAGGAGAGAGAGAGAGAGAGAGAGAGAGTACCTAGGAGTAAACACAGTCATTTGAGCCTCCGTTTACCTTTGCGGTGGAGGCCGGCAGGAGGCAGGTAGGGGGAGAGGTGCAGCAGCCTTGGCGCACCGCTCAACCAGCCATGTTAATGTCAGCAAAAGCCTTGAGACATTATGACGTCCGTTTAAAAACACTGCAAGGGCCTTTTTTCCCTTTCTTCACCTTTGCCATCTTTTCCCCCTCCTACTTCTTTTCTCGTTCATTTCGTTTCTTCCTTTATTTACCCTAGAGCTTTACGCTCGACTGGGGAAAAAAAATCCGTAGGCCTAACTGTTACTCGTCGATAAGAAATCTTTGCTACCTAAAATTACCTGAGCACGAAAAATATATACGGTTGTGTGACATAAAAATAGATAGAAAGATAGATAAATAGCCATTCATATGTATTTCTACGTAGATGGAAAGGTGTGTACATTATTTAAAATGTGAATCTAATAAATAATTACATCGGCAATCCCCGAGCAAAACAAATGTAATAGTGCACTTTTGACTAATGCACGAAATATGATATACACAAGTATATATGTGTGTATGGTAAGTGGTTAGAAAGAGAAAACAAACTACAATTCCCTACCTTTCTTTCTCTCTCTCTTTCTCTCACGTGAGCAGTGTTGTTGCAACATCATCTATGAGACCTTGAAGAGTGGGGATTATACTTCTGTTTGTTCAAAGTAAAGCGATGCACTTTTTTATGAATGCATCAATACATGATTACATTTTATACAATAAGCGTCTGTTTACCACCCGATACCAAATTAACTTGTTCCTCTCAACAACAATAGGTGTTGTTTAACGCCAAGACAAACGTCTAAAATCGCCGTTTAAACGTTTTAATTATACAAGAGTTTGATTCCTCGTTTGAAAACTGTAATTATTTTCCCATTAAATTCAAATCTAACGGTCATAATTTCAGAACCTGTAAATATGACGGCCTGGTATAAGCTTTTCAATTCTGTTTCCTCATATTTTTGGTTACGCATTGTACTGAAAACCTTGAGATCGGAAACAGCAAATGAACGAAGATTCGGCGGAAAAGTCTGAGGATAGTAATTAAAAAGAAAAATGTCAATTAAAAAGAAAAATGTTTTTATGTTTTCGTCGTTCAAAGAGTTTTCTGTTTCGGGTCATGATTCGTCTGTTTAAAGGCGACTTGAATTATTTATACAGAGAGCCATTGTTTACAGCCACTTGCGATACCGAGTCAAGATCTTATTACTAACGAAAGGAATATATTCAGAGGAAGGCAAAGCTAAGACAATTATTTCAGAGAAGGAAAGGTGACGTTCATTAAAGGCTGCCTTCTTCCCCCTCCATTCTCTCTTAGAATACTAACGCAGACTTCTGAGATGTAATTAGCGTTTCTGAGGAAAGACAGATACTCGCTGCGACTTACTTGCCAGAGAGAGAGAGAGAGAGAGAGAGAGAGAGAGAGAGAGAGAGAGAGAGAGAATAATTCAACTGCCACGCAGAGGAACCGTCTTTAAGATTAAAAAAATATATTGTCAACCATTAAGCGTTCGGAGTCAACTTAGGCGTTCCAAGCCACACGTAAAAGATATTTATTATTTGTGGCGTCGTTCCTACTTACTACATGTGGTACTCCTAATTGAGGGCCATTTATATTTGCCAAACTGAGTAGTTTCCTTAATCTGTAATACACTATGAGCCACTGCTTTGTAACATGTGAGAAAATGCGGCGTCTGGCATATATTGTTTTTTGTGTTGGTGCCTCACATTTCAGTAAAGCATGGGGCTATCCAAGGGTTCCGTGAAAAGCTTTTTTTTTTTTCATATTTATACAAATCCACATCAGTCTTGAAACCATGAGAACAAAAACATTCGCCCATAGTGACTGCATTCCTTGAACCATAAAACTGATCCTAGATTATAACTCTGAGCCTGAAGATCTTAGGTCTCAGTAGTTACCAACACTCTTTAGGTAGTAAATACTGTCCTAAGACTGTGGTGGTGATCATCTGGTGGCATCAAGGGCTTTAGACTTTATTATGAGGCTTTAAACTACACCATATACTCTTATGCAGAGACTGCAGCTCTCAGTTCTTATCTATAGCCATTTGACCTTACTTTGACCACAGTTCTTATATTGTACTTCTTAGACTATAATAGAGATCTCATGGCCATAAGCAATGTCCATAGATTGAGACCGCTGTCCTTACATCATAACCACGACCCTTAGACTATAACCACAATGCATGGGTTATAACCACCGCCGTTAGATCATAAAACAATGTGGTCTTTAGGCCATGATCGCCTAAAAATGAACTTATATGAATCTCTTTACGAATTTTCTTTAAACCCAGCCCCTCGATCTGAAGCCAGACCCATCTTATCTCCATATGCTGACAAATTAACCGTACGTTCATTTGTGGCAAAATATTAAGACCAGAGAAACTGGCATGCAATCGAAGTAATACTTCAGTTTCAGACTTTCTTAATGCTATCTTTTACATTAAGCTTTATTCCATAATAACTGGCGCTAATTCAGTAAAGACAAACATTTAAAAAATAATAAACAGTTGAGGAAATTGTTGCAGCCCCTAAACTTACGAGATTCATAACCTGATAAAATCGTAACATCAACAAAATAATTGCGGTTTTTAATCTCTCTCAAAAGTCGACATGGTCTACTCAACATTAGCCTAATAACCTAGTCCAATATATATATATATATATATATATATATATATATATATATATATATATATATATATATATGCATACATATGTGTGTGTGTGTGTATATATATATATATATATATATATATATATATATATATATATATATATATATATATATATATATATATATATATATATATATATATATATATATATATATATATATATATATATATATATATATATATATATATATTATGCATATATATGTATATACCCTTATATATATATATATATATTATATATTTACACACACACACATATATACATATATATATATATATATATATATATATATATATATATATATATATATATATATACATATAAATGTATATAAATGAATTTTATCACATCACGTGATTCATGTACAAGCATTAAGCTACAAACGTCCTTTAATATCCAATTCGCTCTACCTCGGAAATAATATACTATCATATATGTTACGTGAAGGGGAATTTTTTAGTTGATAATCAGTTCGTCGTCTCGTGGGCTGGAACCACGGAAGAACAAGAACTCAGGACTACAGTGACGCCTTAAACCACATGGCCATCATGTATATATGTATATATATTATATATACATGCATATATATATGCATGATATCTGGGCCTATTTTCTCTTGTACAATTCCTATTGAAATCAATGACATTTGATTTAAAGACTATCTTTTATTAGACTTTGACTCAGCACGTAATTCTTTTTCTGTTCAGGTAAGTTTCTCAGAAATAAAGACAAATTATTCGTGTTTGCGCCCATTACTTCTTACAGTCGACGAGCCCATTTCCTTTCCAATCGGCGACGTCTTCAGGACTGAGTTACAAAATTCAGGACTAAATTGATAAAAAGAATTTTTATTACAACATACGGAATTAAGATCTGTTTAGGTCAATTTGTAATTTGGCCCTGAAGAAGCCGCGGATGATCGAGGAAACGGTCCGTCGATTATTATTATTATTATTATTATTATTATTATTATTATTATTATTATTATTATTATTATTATTATTATTATTATTATTATTATTATTCAGCAGATGAAACCTATTCTTATGGAACAAGCCCACAGGGTCCACTGACTTGAAATTCAAGCTTCCAAAGAATATGGTGCTCATTAGGAAGAAGTAAGGGGAGGTAAAGGGAAATACAAAAGAAGAGATCCCACTTATTAAAAAAAGCAAAAAAATAAACGAATAAATAGATAAAAATGTATTAAAATGCAAGGAGAATAGTATTAGGGTAGTAATGCATTATTGCATCTTCGCTCGAACTTTTGAAGTTCCAGTCGCATGACATCCTCAGGGAGGCTGTTCCACAGTCCAACGGTGTGAGGAATAAAGGACCTCTGGAACTGAGAAGTTCGACCAGCGAGGCACATTGACTGCATATTGGTGCTGTTGTTCAGTAAATGGAAGCAAAAGTGAATAATCTTAAATTGTTCCTGAAAAGCTTACCCAAAAGAGAAAAAAAGACATATATATATATATATATATATATATATATATATATATATATATATATATATATATATATATATATATATATATATATATATATATATATATATTATATATATTTATATAATATATATATATATATATAAATATAATTTATATATATATATATATATATATATATATATATATATATATATATATATGTATATATATATATATCACGTTTGTCTGGGTTGAAGATTCGAAAAGAAATCAATTGCATCCCCGTTTATAATCTGAAGGAGCGTCAACTTACAGTTTTCAACGAAGTTAGTTTCTTTTCGAATCTTGAACCCAGACAAGCATTTCTATGAGGCTGTTTCCATCAAAAGCAATTTTTATTTGATTTTTCATCATTTCTCAAAAAAAAAAAGTTTCCTATAAGATTTTCAGCATGAAATCACCTGTAGTTTCCATCCATTAAACGAAATTTTTCATCAAATGTTCATCTTTATTTCACGAACCGTTTCCATCAAAAGAAATTTTGCAACAATTTTTCATAAAGAATTTACGTTTAATCATGGTAGTTTTCACCTAATTAATTCCGCTTTGAATGATTGATTGGGAAGGTTTGGGTCATACAGTGCCCATTCAACTTTCCTTTAGTTCCAACCGGAAAATCGCATGCTATTAGCTGCAACCACGGCCAGATTTCCTTCAAATTTCAAATCCGAGCAGGCCTTTTATTCCCTCGGTATTCATCAGAATTCATTTCAGTCCGAATCTCCAACAAAATTTGTCTTTCATTCTTGTAATTTCCATCACAGGAAAGTGTGCTTTCAAACTTTCGTCTTTCATCGAGGTCCCTTCAAACCCACACGCGAGGAGAACATCACCCAATGCGCAACACAGCTCAGAGGCGCAAAGCTCTCAAGTGCAATCTCGATCGTCTCTTTAATTCTAATGTGGCCGGAAAGCCTCTCTTAGGAGGAAACGAACCACTTTCCCCACATCGCCTGCAAATGGGAGAACGACCCTGGGGTGACAAGGAAGCAATTAGCTCCTAGTAATGGGAAAAGCGCCGTCAATCAACTGAGCCACAATCAAGGCTCAACGGGATGCCTTCATCTACTCGGAAATGATCTTCTATCTCGTGATTAGCAGCTTCATCCTGTGAGGTGCGCCTCGCAAACTGTGTTTATGAGTTCGCTCACTCGCTTATTACAGTTATTGGCTGGGTAATGGATTCTTGTTCCGACTAAGTAGTGCCTCCGATCCTTTGCCTTAAAGGGATTGAAGGTAGCAGTTTCCTGCTGTTTTGCAATGTGGCTCTTTTCACTTCTGAGAACTCCGTTGAGATTTAATTTACTTTATATATATATATATATATATATATATATATATATATATATATATATATATATATATATATATATATATATATATATATATTTGGCTGTTGTCAGTTCTGAGTTATTTGAGATTTAGTTTTTATTTATATATATATATATATATATATATATATATATATATATATATATATATATATATATATATATATATATATATATATATATATATATGTGTGTGTGTGTGTGTATATGTATATGTATATGTATATATATATACATACATACACACAGATATATAATCAAGTCATGCACCTCCTCTCACCAAAGGATGGCTCTGGAGGACGTTAACCTTTCCCTTTTCAGCAGGTTTTTGAGGATGAGGTTGGTAGCCATATTCCTTTTTCTACCCCAGTTGCTACCTTTACAGTAGAATAACCAACTTTAATCAGATTCACTGCTTAGGTCAACGAGAGAACAATGAATTTTTCAGGAACTGGTCTATGTCGTTTCTCACTGTGTGTGTGTGTGTGTGTGTGTGTGTGTGTCTGTGTCTGTGTGCAGAGCGAATGATGCTACTCCTTTGCAATAAACCAACAGCCTATGTAGAAAAATATATATTATTTTCTTGCAAATATAACACATAATGGTGCATTGTGTATGGCATAAGAAGTAAATAGTTATGCACATAAAATATTCTGTGGGTTTTTATTTATTCTTGTCTGCCTTAATATGCTAACTTCTGTCATTACCATTACTGTCATTATCAGTAGCAGTAATAGCAGTAGTAATGTACTTGGTGCAATAATAAAATGAGCACAGTATCCTTAAAAAAATAAATACGTGTAATACATCACTTAAAGGGAATCTTTATGACTCAGATGCATTTTATTGACACCTAAAACCATTGCAGTTCCAAGACCTATTCGCCTTAATTAACTAAATGACCATATTAGACGACCATACTTCAATACATCATTGTTCTCTAACCCATATACAAAATAACCAAAGATATCAAGGAGAGAATTCATGTAAAACATAGAATTAGTAAAACTTGACTTTATTCGCTGTCATAATTATGACAAAGGTAGCACAGGCAGCACCAGTCCTTAAATCTTTCTGATTTCAATGACGTAAAAGTACAGCATCACTTTCCCAACCCCTGGTGTTCCTCTTGGATTCATCAGGAAACCCTGAATGAGGACCTCTAGGCCGAATCTGGTTCGTGGGTTCCCAAGCTAACACCAGGAAGAGACTTTCTGTGGAACTGTGGCCGACTGGATCTCCTGGGATGCGCCAGAAAGACCGGAGACTCAAGGCTTCTTCCAGAATCCCTGAAAGATTACCTCTTATATCAAATTTGATTTACTTTTCCTCTCGGCTTCATCTTAGGGTGGCTATTCTTAATGAACCTCTTCTAACTGTTTCTTTACTGAACGGCTCAATTCACAACTGGTCTTGACAGATGTTTCACAAACAGATGCCTTCCCTGACCCCAACCCTTTACATGTATCCAGGTTTAGGAGTGGGACGGCTTTCCCCCCACCCTCACAAGTGATAGGTTTCAAATATGATTCACTCTAGTTTTGTAAAGAGACACGCGACCTAGCTGCTACACTGTATGATTCAATATTAGAAGGACCACCCTGGGGATTGAGGAGAGAGCCTAGGGTTTCTGGTTTGACAAGGTGGCCCTCTTCTGGTTCTTCCCAAAGATGCCAAGAGAGCCATGTTCAACAAAGTGGGTCTCTTCGCTGGCTTCCGAGATTAAATCTAATGCCTTAAATGAGCACTTTAACGAAAAATGGGATATACTACCGTATTTTCGGACGCGTATGTCACACCCCAATTTTGCTGGCCTAATCTGGGAAAAATAAAAACAAGTAAAAAATGCGCCGAAGTTTCTTTGGTGCAATCGAGTTTTCTGTACAGCGTATAATGCTGTATGAAACTTTCAGCCACGGTCCGGTGGTGGCCTCAGCCACGGGCCATGAGGCTCTTAGCCGAGGCCCATGAAACTCACCCACGGTCCGGTGGTTGCCTGTATTGTTGGTACCTAAAGCAGTGCCAGAAGTACCCTTATGGCTAAATTTAACCTTAAATAAAATAAAAACTACTGAGGCTAGAGGGATGCAATTTGGTATGTTTGATGATTGGAGGGTAGATGATCAACATACCAATTTGCAGCCCTCTAGCTTCAGTAGTTTTAAGATCTGAGGCCGGACAGAAAAAGTGCGGACGAACAGACAAAGCCGTCACAATAGTTTTCTTAAAACTAAAGATGCAGCTAACTCCAGACCCCCAGCAGAACGTCTCACGCTCTCGCCGCTAGGCCCATTTACTGGTACATATCACTACGTAACCATTTATGTGCTGGTTATTAAATTTATTACTATGATTACACCTGTACAACTATATTTGTAATCCTACAATATTTAGATGCTAATCATTCTGAAGAAATTTGGGGAATGCTTTTGTAAGAAGGTTTTCGGGGTTCGTTTATGGTGCCGGGAAGCATAAAGCAGCTCTGAAAACTACCAATTGCCAGTAACTCCAGCCTACCCAACGCCTGCTCTTGAGCATATAAGGCACAGGGTAAGTTTCTGGTTCTTTTTTTTTTTAAATAAAAGTCATACCTTACTGTATATGCTCGAAAATACGGTATGTATTTTCTTCAGAACAAAATTTTTATGTTATAGCAGGATGGACAAGTAAAGATCTTATTAACCGCAGTTCTGAACAAAAATAAAAAACAAAAAGGAAAGGAACGGTTTCCTGTTATTGTTAGTTTATACTGGCCTTATGCCAGCAAGGACTCTTACTCGTGCGTGCGACCCATATAAAAGTAAAGGGGTTAGGGCCTTACCACTAAAGAAGAGATGAATCAGTTTCTTGAAAGAGCGAAGTAATAATTAATGATTTTGTGAAAAAGAGACCGTGCATCGCAACGTTCTCCTGCAAAGAAAAAGCTGAAGTTACAAATGATCCTGAAAATGTCATTTCTTTCGCGCGTTTCTATTAATATCTTTTCTAATTTGGGACTCTAAAAGGTAAAAAAAAAATAAAATAAAAAAACTGTCTCTTGGGGGCGTTTTAGTCCTTCAAATACTTAAGAAATCGAAATGATAAATCGCAAATGGTGACAGCGATCACATTAAAAATGTTCTTCTGACCTTTAAAATGAACGAAACAACCGCAAGTCTTTCGCTTTTAAAGGAACGAAATGACTAGAAAAAAGAAAAAAAGTTAATTGTTGTAGCGGCTTTGGCGATGAGATACAGACAAAACGCTACACGTTGTTTGTTGCAGAGAACAACTGCTCCATTTGCATGACATGAGAAAAGACAAAACAAAAACAAAAAAATAATAGACACTAATAATCCCTTTGTGTGGCGCGGTTTTTATGGTCGTTGGTTGAACACGTGGCTTAGCCAGCTTTGCGAAAACCGCTTGTGTCTTTTCCTTCTTCTTCCACGTCAGTGTTTATCTTGGCTTTTAATCTTACTGTACAAATTACTATTTTATCTCTCTCTCTCTCTCTCTCTCTCTCTCTCTCTCTCTCTCTCTCTCTCTCTTTAGTTAGTGATTGCAGAGATTATTTGAGATGGGTCCCGGAAGTTTTGTTTCTCTCGTAATACTGAAACGTTATATAATTTTTTGTTACTGTTGTTCTGTATGTGTGTGTGTGTGTGTGTGTTTGCGCATGCCCGTGTGTTTTGCAGAATAAAACTGAATCCAGACATATTAAGTCTTCTACTGCTATAAACATACCATGTCCCCGAAGAACTGCCTTGGTTTGAGCGCATGGAAAATCACACAATGTCATTTGAAGTTGATGATGCGGGAAAATTAACTTTTAACAAATAATGTCACAGACGCACATGGATTAATATTTTCTGTAGACATGTTTCTATTGCAACGGTCACATATCAGCTACCGTGGTTAATTCTCTTTAAGATGTCATTATGTTTTGAAATGATTTGACAAAAATGACTGGGCAACACGCACAACTAATTGCAACCTTGACGTAGCTATCGCTGCGTTTCTGATTTCTTTATCCGCAAAACCAATGGCCCATGTCTTAATCCAGCCGCAGGGGGTCATACACCATTATCCACGGAGGCCAGGCCCCTGTGACGGAGTGAGATTCACGAGTTCTCAGCCTCCTGAGGTTACTTGTGTACAAAATGCAAACAATATTTTCTGCTAGCAAGGTCATAATTATTATTGTCCCTATTAAAATTAGGGGTTTTCTTCAGTTAATCTTCCGGTGATAACCTAGATTTCTAAAGAATGAATGTATCTTTTCAAGAGTACCACTCACTGCCAAAACTTTTGCATTCATCGACTTTTTTTTTTTTTCAAGCCCTAAACGACAGGTAGGCTTGCTCATCAAACCCATTTCCTCGAAGACTTCCAGTCCAGTACAGCCACATTCCTCACTTCAAAGAAGAAGCATAAAACCTTCCAATCATATTTCTGCTTGACTGATTTACTGATCCTTCAGATTCGGGGAAGAGCAAACAGGATCCATCCTTCACCTCTGTTCCTCTGTGGAAAAAGCTTCTCATGGTGAAGAGCAAGATAGAGCTTTAAGCAGAGAGCTGCACACTGAAAAAGTTCCTCATTGGAAGGCTCGGTATCGTTCTCGGCTAGCACTCTGCTGGGCCTGAGTTCGATTCTTCGACCGTCCAATGAAGAATTAGAGAAATTTATTTCTGGTGATAGAAATTCATTTCTCGTTATAATGTGGTTCGGATTCCACAATAAGCTGTAGGTCCCGTTGCTAGATAACCAATTGGTTCTTAGCCACGTAAAATAAATCTAATCGTTCGGGCCAGCCCTGTAGGTCCCATTGCTAGATAACCAACTGGTTCTTAGCCACGTAAAATAAATCTAACCCTTCGGGCCAGTCCTAGGAGAACTGTTAATCAGCTCAGTGGTCTGGTTAAACTAAGGTATACTTTTTCACACTGAAAGAACTATAAGCGTAACGTGAAGGACGTTATATAGGCTCTGATTAGGCAGCAGAAATGTTAATCAGTATTCAGCAACTCTCACAATCACCTTCTTCAAGGATTCCCAGCGATCACGTGACTTACGATGGAGGTCCCACTCGTTTTATGAGGGGGCCAAACACAAATACAGATTAGTGTGTGAGCACGAGCCCTAAGCTGTGCCCTTCATTTCATTCATATAAGACTCTGTGTTAAAACGTGAATGTTGCATTCATACTCCACAAATGCATTAACGATAACCTTTGAAAAGCATACAGATACAGCTAAATGTATTTTACTTTCTATTTTTCACCGTTTCTGGCCAGAATTGAATAGCATTATATTTCTAATTGCAGACTGCTATAGCCCAAAGTTATTAAAAACCAAGTGGAAAAAAATACTTAGCTTGTCGATCTTTTTTAGAATTTTGAGACTGACACAGGACCTATTAAATAAGAATTGACTTACGTTCACAGCAATCCTTCTTCATAAATCAATTAAAAATCTTCCAAAGATTATCGCGACAAGATACCTCCCCACGTTGAAGGATGTAACAGTTGAAGATGTGAGATTCCATGTCGCATACTCACTACGTATCGAACACCAACAGAAAAACCTGAATAAGTTTGATGTCATTAAAGCTGACCTTGAACGGTTCTGGTCAGTACTCGAATGGGTACTTCCTGCTTGCTCTGTAGGCTATTTGGGCCCCATTAAGAGAAATTAATGCTTGTACCAGCCTGTCATATTTGTTGGAAGTTTTGATGGCTCTTTTTTTCTTAACTACTTGGAGTTACTACCCCTTAGTTTAACCATCATCCGGATTTAGGACCATCAATGGATACCTAACTGGGAACACCAAATGCTCAATTATTATTATTATTATTATTATTATTATTATTATTATTATTATTCAGAAGATGGACCCTATTCATATGAAACAAGCCCACAGGGCCACTGACTTGAAATTCAAGCTTCCAAAGAATAAGGTGTTCATTAGGAAGAAGTAAGAGGAGTTAAAGGGAAATTCAGAAAGAAAATATCTCATTCATCAAAAAAGAAAAATAAAAGAAAAAATTAATAAATTACTAAATAGATAAAAATGTATTAAAATAAAGGACCCCTGGAACTGAGAAGTTCTACAGCGTGGCACATTTTCAGCATATTGGTGCTACTGTTCAACAAATCTGGTTGTTCTCGACAGGAAAAGGGGATCAGGGATGAATTGTGAATGTGAAAGATCTCTGTAAAACACAACTTATGGAAAATTGACAAACAAGAGACCATCCGTCGAGGGTCCAAGTCATAACTGCTGATATTATTATGCAGGCTTATGACAAAACGATAGCTAAAATTCCAAATGCTAAATGGTCATTTGAAGTACCTGTGGGTCTCCTCTAATCTTTTCTACTCACTTCATTTTTCTCTTCACTTTTAAGGTTGGTAACAACAAACCTCTATCATTGCTCTGAATCTAATCAAAAACTCATTTTCTGTTTTGTTTGGTTTCTGTTGAAATCAAGAATTTCACTGATATTTACAGAAACTAGTTATTCTCTCTAATTGCATACATATATATATATATAATATATATAAATTGAAAGATAAACGATATATATTTAGAATATTCTCATACTAACATACAATGTATTAATTATTTTACAAATAGATATCATGGAACAAACTACTGATTGCGTGCAAGAACAACCGTACCTCCAGTACTTACTTAAAGTTCAAGTATTTCCCAAGAAGAAGAAGAAGAAGAAGAAGACTGACTGGCAACGGGAAGTGGAATAGGAAGAGAAAAGGCAGAGAAAGAAAAAGTCCTTTTGATTTCGCAATGGCGGAGGAGAACAAACAGCGCTGCGCCCCATCCGTTTGTCAAAGCATGACGTGTACTGTACGTGAGCCGACCTTTGCATAGACTCCCAAGGCCTCCAAGTCGTCCGTGTAAACGAATACGCGAATTGCATACCAAATGAAGTGGCATAAAAAATAAGGAGGAAAAACCACTTCCCCGAATCACTAATACAAAATGTCAGTCAATGCTGTCATATTTCTCGCTTTCCCCTCCCTAATTTGCATATGGATATGTATTCGAAAGCGAGGATATAATGTATTTACTTATGCTCTTACTTAAGTGGTTTTGAAAGGTATTGGATTTTTACATTAGTACTGGATCTTAGTTAATTTCATATGTTAATGGTTTAATATTACATCAGAGCACGATATGTTACCCTGATTTGTTGTACACTGGAAAATGTTTAAATAATGGAAGAATTGACTAACATATTTCTAAGTCTACCCTTCATTAAGATGCTTAGAATAATCTCGGTGTGTTATATATCTTTTTAAAATAAGTTCAACGAAATGTGATGCAGACGCACACAGAGTATTTAACAGCGTTTTACTTGAACACAATAATTAAAGAGAAACGAAAATAATCATCCTGGGAACTGTGGTTTACACGAGATTCAGACATTCAATCTCATATCCTTCTCTTTGCTAATATTCACTTCCCATGGCTGGAAGTTACCCCACAAAGAGGCGACCTTCCATTCATAAGTATTCCTCATTTGTGCAAGGTGTGAGGTTGTGGTATCACATACTCACGTCAGGAATTACGAAAGGTTTGAAGTCTGAGTCTCAACACTGATATTTTCTCTTGATTACAAAATGCTGACCGGTAATAGTTTTGCAAGAGTACGCAAATGATCGCATAATTCTAAACGGCGCAACACACACACACACACACACACACAACACACACACACACACACACACACACATATATATATATATATATATATATATATATATATATATATATATACATTACTTCCACTGAGGACCTCAGTATTACGGATGGTTCAAAGCTTTCAGAGGCCAGTCTGCCTCCATCTTCAATGAAAGCTTGGAAATAAAGACTCTCCCCTTTGAACATTCTGTATTACTAAGGTTCTCAGTGAAAGTAGTAACTTTATATACAGTAAATTTATGTGTTTTGGGGTGTATATATATATAGATATATTGAGGAAAATCTATACAACTTTTACTGCCATGCTTTCCTTTAGTTGCTAAGTCAAGGGTGGACATACTGCAAACAGATCTCCAAAAGTCCTGTCAGCAGTGTTGAACATCCTATTCACACAACATGCCGCTGATCTTTAAAAAAGTCTGCAGTCTTACTTTTACTGAATACCAAGGGTCTTCTGTTTTAAAACTTCTTCCAACCACTTAAACAACACTTTCTCGTTATACTGTACATCTCCTTCCCTGTACCTCCAATTGATAGTTCCTCGTTGGACTGGTTGATATAGTTCTCGGCTAGCACTCTTTCTGAGGCCGAGTTCGCGTCTCCGACCGGCCAATGAAGAATTAGAGGAATGTATTCCTGGTGATGGAAATTCATTTCTCGCTATAATGTGGTTCGGATTCCACAATAAGCTGTAGGTCCCGTTGCTAGGTAACCAATTGGTTCTTAGCCACGTAAAATAAGTCTAATCCTTCGAGCCAGCCCTAGGAGAGCTGTTAATCAGCTCAGTGTTCTGCTTAAACTAATGTATACTTAACTTCCAATTGATGCGCACTTTTATCATCATTATGTTCTCCATTCTCTCCGTGTGACCACTCATAATATTCTGATCTGTTGTTTCAGATATTCTAAACTGTTTACCACATATTTTTCTTAAATCTACATTCTCCATTCTTCCACCCTTCTTATTTACAGTCATTTCCTAATCGTCCGTGCTTCTATTTTTCTTTTTTACCTTACTCGTTCCAGCATTTGTATGTAAATTTCTCCTAAGAACAATTTTAAGCTCTCCACTTGTCTCTGCGGCTTCTCTCCACTACAGAAACACTACTAACACTTCATCATCTGCACACATCAGCCACCCTGCTCTCCGTTCACATACTCTTTTCTTGCCCCACAACATTGAACCTACATCTAGTACCCTTTCCTTGACTTCGTTCATTAATCCTTTCACAAATAGAAACCACCATAAGAATAAAACATACCATTCCCAAACACGTCTGCGTTTTCTAATAGAAGTTTCAAATTCATAATATTTTTTGCTCACAAAAAAATAACCTTCGGCACGTTCCCCATTGCTGTGATATCACTTCTATTACAAGCTTTCTTCAGGTCCTTGTATACAAAAAAAAAAAAAATAACTTTTTCCACTTACTCTGAAACTTCTCACACAGATGTATCTCAGCAAGCTCCCTTTTTTGTCCAACACCCACTGCTTTTCCTCTGTTAATTCTTCTGTCGTCTTTCTTAATTTTCCACTGGAATATCTATCGAACATCTTCCTGGTATATTTAGCAATTTTAAAATGATACAGCTGTTGAACATACCTCTATCAAGTTTCTTTTTACACAGTGAGAAATCACTATTCTCTCCCATTTCTTTGAAGCCTTTCCCTTATCCGGACATACCTTGCACGCTATGGTCAGGACCTCACTTACACAGTCACCACCATACTGCAGCATCACTTTTGTAATCGTAGACTTCTGTAAGCATCATCAAATCTGCATTAGCTCATTGCAGTTTGGTATTATTCAAACTTGCCTATTTTTTTCCCTTAGCTTTCAGCAATTCTTTAAATTATTCACACCATTGATGCAGGACTGAATTGTCTGTAGGCGGTATCTCTCACGTTAAATCTTTTTATTTTCAGATTCAATTGCTCATTAGCCTCTCTTCATTTGCTTCCTCAAGTACATCTCCTTTCCTCCCTAAAGTATTTCCTCAAATTCACCACAATGTTGTTTTGACGTCCTTGGTTTTTCTCTTTCACTGTTTTCTATTACCTTTTTTCTCTTTCACTGTTTTCTATTACCTATTTCTCATTTTAATACATTAAAAAGAAAATCATCTCTTCTGTTAAAAGACTACACCTCAAAAAAGTCTTTTTTATTTCCTATATTAAACCTGACTTAATTCTACAACCACTCAGTAGTTTTATTCCTTCTTCCTGCATTCTATACATTCAAAACTTCCTGCTGACTTAGTGACCCACCGCTGAATTTAGCAGATTTCTCCTGACTTCACTTCTGTGTCTTTAACCCTGGCATAATTTACATCCCTCTCTTTATAATCAATTCTTATTTCTTTCTCATCAAAAACACTTCTCTTAATAACAGACATAGTCTCATTTTGAAACCTTTTTCACATTCCTGAACTACTTCCTATTTTCACTTTTGCTTCAACCAGATAATGGTCGAGCAAACTTCAATTCACTCCACTTCTCATCATCAAGCTAATTAACTTGCTTCATCAACACAGTACAAATATAGACTAACCAACATTTTTCCTTTTTCCGTTTCTTTTACATTTTTATACCTGTAAATACTCTTCTTTGAAAACCATTTTTTCAGATTAATTAAGCCCCTTTCAGGACATTTCTGCCACATTATAATTATACAAATAAAAAACCAAAACTATTAAGAAAACTGAAGTAGTGCAACACTACTGTTTTAAATTTTTCAAAAGAAATATGAAAGGAATTCCTCCATATGTACAAGAAATCGAAGTGGAAGTCTTGTTAATGACTTTTGTTGATCTGGTCTCAATATTTATGAGAAATCTAATCAAGTGCAGTGCAAAGTATAAAAGCAAACAGTATTCGCATTAAATTTGTTATTGAAAGTTAATTTTCTTATTTTAGAGCTATTTCCAATCATAATCTCACGTAATGTATAAAAACATCAAAATATTATCTTATATTAGAGGCTTAGCAACATAATATATATGTATTTTAGTAAACACTGGAAATTATCTATAGATTTAACCTTCACCTACGTACATTACATATATATATATATATATATATATATATATATATATATATATATATATATATATATATATATATATATATATATACACATATTCATATTTATATAGCATAGCTTGTATGCTTTTAGCAATATAATCTATACATCTTAATAAACACCGGATATTATTTGTAGATTTTATCCCTAAACTACATATGTTATATATATATATATATATATATATATATATATATATATATATATATATATATATATATATATATATATATTAGTATATATATGTGTGTGTGCATATAAGTGCTTCAGAATTCTGTGAGGCTGAGTACTAATGACGCAATTCAACCTATTTTTCAAAGCTGTTTTTCTGAAACTGAATTTTTTCCCAGAGATTTTTTTAGCCATGAAAGCCGGTGCGGCAAATTGAAAATACGATGTTTTTTGCGGCTTTCCCTCCGTTATTAGAGAATTTAATCTCGACGTGAGAAAAAATCTTGTGAAGATAAGATCAAATATTGGGGCACCAGATGTTGGAGCTTCGAAGGGGAGCAGAAATAAACATTACAAAAATAGATGGTAGGGGACTTTGATGATTATGGAGCAAAACTCGGAAAGCGGAATATTACATTAGATTCATAAGTTGTCATAAAAATGTTCAGTATTTATTTCGTTCACGTAAGTCTACTCTCGTTGATTCATTTATTCATTATTTATCAATTTGATACCCGAGTGTCCTTAGCCATCAAAAAGAAAAAGCTGTCTTACTTAAGTAAAAACCAGTTTGAAGAAGCGACGTCAGAGCTCTGAAGTCCTGTATTATTTCCTCCTCCGGGAACTTTTCCTTCATTCGTTGATGTCCTTAATATGCACATTTTTTGTTCAATTACCTACTAATTCACTTTTCTAATTGCTCTGTTTTCAGTCGCATTCCTTTGTGGTGGATCTATTTCATTTCGATGAGGATTTATTCAGTAATCTGCTACCTCCTCTTTAGGGTGTTCATTATTTACTGATTTATTTATGAACTTGCCTCCTCTGTTAAAGAGCAGCAAGAAGGGTGATAATCCACTCAAAGAAAAGATATTTTCGAAGGTACCCTTGGCCTCAAAACAACAACCTCTTTTTGTCAGAAGGCCTGAAGTGAACAAAAAATATTTCAGTTCTTGCGCTTCAGAATACCAAACACGGACGAAAGCCGTTTCCTTGAGAGAGAGAGAGAGAGAGAGAGAGAGAGAGAGAGAGAGAGAGAGAGAGAGAGAGAGAGAGAGAGAGACTTCCCCTTAACTATAATATTCTTGTCAGATTGGTTATTGGATAAACTGGTCACGTACCATCCCGGTCACAGGGATGACCCCTACTGAAATCCACACCCGTGTTTTACCTTTATAACGGCAATTTTTATTGCTATAGTATCCTTAACTATTATAAACAATGGTTGCGCGTGTGTTTACGTAGTCCACAGAACGTCGCTTCGTGCTCTAATATTTCCATGTCTTCCAAAGTTAATTCTCAGACTGCTTTCGTTTTTATGTTCAAAGCCTTGGTAGACAAACCCAACCCCTCGAAGTCATAGACTCCATTCGGAGATGGCGACAGGTACAGGTGATCTCCAAAGCCCTGCCTCCCTTTCGAGAGCATAAAGACCGAGTGTGGGGGAGGATTGTATGGTCGGCGAGGGTGACTTGGTAGGTGTGTTTGTGGTCGACTTTCTCTCCAGCGACGACGTGACCTCAATACAACAAGCTCCTCGGGCCTAAACAGTGACAAGCCCCAGTTTCTTTACTGCCGAGGTCCTCCTGTTATTGCTACGGCACTTTAGCCTGTACTGACGGCAATGAAAACTATTAGGAAGACTATAAGTATGGTCGTCTTTATTAGATGTACCTCAGTATGTCTTTATTGAATTTAATCTGTGGAAAGGAGGAATTAAAACGCATCATATTTACTAGTGAATCGGAACGCAGATGCTGTTTCGATAACCTCACGGGGCACACTCCACTCCAGCAAAACCTGATTGTCACTCGGCTAGGGAACGATGAAGAGCTTAGCCTTCGCTGTCAAGAGTTTATTTAAAACGAATTCCCCCTTTAAAGAAAGCTTTATTAACTAGCGCTATGAAATGAAAAAACAGACATTTCAATCAGCTTGTTCTCCAAGGCGTAAGGCCTTTGCCACCTAACCACCCGATGAAGTGATAGGCCTAATGAAAAACGTGGTTATTCCAGCATCTTCCTCCACAAAACAAAACGCGAGGTTTCAAGAGTAAAAGCGCCAGAAGAGGCGACGACCATTACCCGGGGACTTAACATCCCTCCCAAAGGGGAAAGAGGCATGTGACCATAGCTTGCTATGACCTGAACATGAAGCAGCATGTATATACACACACACACACACACACACACACACACATATATATATATATATATATATATATATATATATATATATATATATATATAAATAATATTATACATATATTATAAATATATATTATACATATACATAATAGATATATGTATATATAAAGTCACATATACATTTGTATATATATATATGTATATATATATATATATATATATAGAGAGAGAGAGAGAGAGAGAGAGAGAGAGAGAGAGAGAGAGAGAGAGAGAGAGAGAACCAAATTAACGCAAGAAACATATTTCCGTTACACTGCTTTACGCCTGAGAACTCAAATAACGGATAACAGGCAAACAGACTTTACCAATAAAATAAAATCCCCTACTGTATGTTGAAAACATCAAAGAAGTAACTCAAACCTCAAATCCAATTATCCGTCGATTTGTTTCATTATTTTAAAACAATCGATAATTTGTTAATGAATGTGTATCTAAATCTGAGAGAAGCTGATTCTGGTGTCTGCAAAAACCCATGCAATCACTTCGATCAAATTTATGACGGGTCGACCACCAGATCCAGTTCATTAAGTTTGGTGAGGCATAAAGCGATCAGTAAGATATGGTTCCGGGAGTTCAGAGATTTTTTCACGTGTACGAGACTCTGGTCATACCAAATTGGAGTGGGGCCAGGATGTTTTACAAAAGTAGTTGTCCATCCAAAAGGAAGATTCGGAAATCCGCCAAAATTAATGAAACAGAATATGAATCAACTGGGGGTCACTGAAAATCCAGCTACACTGACAAATTAATATTAGGGAATATTCTAAAGCAAGTTTTTCAACAGGTCAAGCCCCACCAGTGGTGGACCCAACTGCAAGCTAGTTTTAAGCCTCTTATCACAGGACAGGAAAGTTAATCATCATCTCTGTTCCTGCCAGAATCTTTATTGCACACCTAATTTTTGTATGTAAATATTCAAGTCACCTGTCACATTTCCCAGTGATCAAGGTTGAGGCAGTGTCAACCAAAATATGTTTTTTTAATTAGTTTTCACGTTCAGTCTGTGTGTGTATGTGTGTGTGTGCGTATTTACAAATGAGTTGTAGTTCCCCTTTACAGAGATATATAATGTTATTACCCGTCTTGACTTCATTCCCCTACGGACTGGAACACCTTTGAGAACTCCGAAAGCAGAGCACCGAGATTCGAATCACAGTGAGACCGGGATGGGAACACAAAAAAAGTTAAGTATATCTTAGTTTCACTAGACCACTGAGCTGATTAACAGCTCTCCTAGGGCTGGCCCTAAGGATCTGATTTATTTTACGTGGCTAAGAACCAACTGGTTACCTAGCAACGGGACCTACAGCTTATTGTGGAATCCGAACCACATTATGACGAGATATGAATTTCTATCACCAGAAGTAAATTCCTCTAATTGTTCATTGGCCGGTCGGAGAGTCGAACGCTGGGCCAACAGCGTGCTAGCCGAGAGCTCTACCCACCCCTCCAATGAAGAACTCAAAAGTTCCAAAGCGCCACCTATGTCAATTAAGCGCCCATGATGCAAGGGCAAAATAAATAAAATGAGTTAATAATGGGAAAAATCTTTCTCCAGTCCAATAAAAACTACAAAAAAAAAGACAGCATTTTAGTGTTCCCCAAGAGAACCTGCCTAACTGATTCTGTGTTCTTTTGTTCCTGTCAAGGAGCCTTCTATCTGCCCTGTCTAGTCGTTTAAATACTGCCAAGGTCTTTGTAATGCAAATGACAAGAAAAAACCGCGGCTATTTTGCCGAAAGGTTATTGATTTCTCCGTGGAGGTTTTTAGTTTTTACATCCTTACCTTCATAAAGAGCATGGATACTACTAATAAGAGTTTGGGGTTAACAGAACTACGTAATAATTTCAGAATGTTCTCTCGTTGCTAATATTAGAAGTCCTCACGGGGAAAATTAATTACTGAAGGCGCAAAACAAGCAAAAAGGGCAATAGCAAAAAGGACTGGTTACAAATATGGTAACAGTATTATCAACAGATTTGAGAGTAGACAACAATAGTTCTAAAATGAATCAGACGTTGTATTGTGGCACTAAAACTCTTAACACCGGAAGAGAAAGACACTCAGTCAGATTAGGTCTTTTAGCAACCCACCGGCTGTTACCGTTCCGGAATGAAGACAGAATGGTAACTGGAAGGTGTATAACCGGCTTAATCAGCCTTAATGCTCACTATCTAATGCGGAACTTTCAGTCTTCCTCTGTTTCCCTGCTCTTATTAATGGAGATGTTTATCATCAATAGTTTTATCGCCAGTTTGCAGACTTAAATAAGTCAACCAGGCCACCTCGAACTCTTCTACTTGAAAGTAAATCAAGGTTGTATAATGAGACGCGTTAGTTTATGACGTAGTTACGTAGCAGGACATACAAGGATACTAATAATATGGTCGTCCAAAGGGTGTACTTACCGCTGCCTTAAAAATTATTATTCTTCGATTTTGAGGACAACGAAAACATTTTCAGTCTTCATCTCCAATCACTCCTTTCTTTCGATATTTTTTCACTCGGTTACTAAAGTTTCCTGTACATCCTGACTACACTCCGGTGGTTTAACTTAATTTATACGTCTTATATACGATTGGAATTCAAATTTTGATGCCGTTTTCATCCCCTTTTCTCTTTTTCTTTGTTTTTCCTGGTGCCATTGGGCCTGGGCAACATAAGGACATGTTACCCATCCAATGAGACTTTGCATCACCAAATTTCACTGTCCGTGCATCTCCAGTTCCGTCTATATCATAACTACAGAAGTGTTTCCAGTATGTTTCTGTTTGTCACCTGGAGAGAGAGGGCGCCCTGTGGGAATCCCGGTCACAGTTCAGGCGGCCATTCTCTGAAATAGTTTAACAAGCCTCCCTTGGAATTCGAGGATAAGACGGAAATCATCTCGTGGGTCACAAAGATAGCTAAGGCATTTGGGTGAAGTTGAACAGCCATAGAGGCGTCCGGGCACGTACATTAGATCTGCTGACATTTCTCTTGAGTCTCACACCTCGACACAACAAACTTTGCAGATCTAAGTTGAGATCTCCTTCACATGTTCATCACCATTTTGTTACATCTTTTCTTCGAGTTTCGAGACATTTCAGCCTACATGTCCTTTACCCCTTGCTTTTTAGTTTTCTGTAAAAGAAAACTATTGAGATGGCTATTTGTTTGTCCGTCCTCACTTTTTCTGTCCGCCCTCAGATCTTAAAAATTGCTGGGGCTAGAGGGCTGCAAATTGGTATTTGATCATCCACCCTCTAATCATCAACCATACGAAATTGCAGCCCTCTAGCCTCAGAAGTTTTTATTTTATTTAAGGTTAAAGTTAGCCATGGCACCGCTATAAGTGCCAAAAACACAGGTCACCACCGGGCCGTGGCTGAAAGTTTCATGGGCCGTGGCTGAGAGTTTCATACAGCATTATACGCTGTACAGAAAGCTTGATTGCGCCGAAGAACCTTCGGAACATTTTTACTTGTTTATTTTCGTTATAACCTGGCAAATGTTTCCGCTATATCTTGGTTTTAATTGCCATCACGCTCCTCTTCGAATTTCGCTGCATCTTGGCTCCGATTTCCGTCAGATCATGAAACATGACCAGACGGTATTCATTGCTATGACATTTTCAAGTGCCTTAGACTCTAATTTTAAGGTGCCACTCCAGGGACGTGGGTGAGAATATTTACACTTTTCTGCTTTTTTCGGCGAAGGGTTCATCCTTTAAGTATACCTTAGTTTAACCATACCACTGAGCTGATTAACAGCTCTCCTAAGGCTGGCCCAAAGGATTAGACTTATTTTACGTGGCTAAGAACCAATTGGTTACCTAGCAACGAGACCTACAGCTTATTGTGGAATCCGAACCGCATTATACCGAGAATTTCTATCACCAGAAATAAATTCCTCTAATTCTTCATTGGCCGGTCGGAGAATCGAACTCGGGCCTAGCAGAGTGCTAGCCGAGAACTCTACCGGCTCGTCCAACGAGGAACTAGGATTCACCCTTGTCAAGACTAGTGTCCATATGGCATGAGTTAGGACTTCGTGGACACTCGTTTCCCTACGATATCATTTCATAGTTCTCATGGCATCCTTATGATTCTGCAGATGCCTTCTGTCATGCAGAAGACTATAGGTCATCTAATAATAATAATAATAATAATAATAATAATAATAATAATAATAATAAAAAGTAATCGAACATTTATAATAATAATAGTAAAACCAATCGAAGACTGCAGCCCTCAGCCAAGGCTGGGCCATCCACATAAAAATCGCTCCAAAAGGTCCATTGTCCCCAAAATTTACATTTCTATCTCTCCCAGTATCTAACCACTTGTTGCCATTATCCAAAGCCGGCTTTTAGGAAACTCGTAAAAATCCACGGACAACTTTTTGTGTAATCCTGCAAACAAATGTACAAACAAACATGTAGACCAACCCTGAAACATAACCTGAACAGCGATCACAATGACAATGAAAGTAATCAGCAACAAAGTTAGAGGAATGATGAGACTGGAATTACTAAGATATCAATGAAAATTCAAATTGACAAGATTAATAAATCGTAGGTGAGCACGAATGCTATAAACTACAGTATTCATAATTTCTTTGTCAACACTTTTAATAATAAAGAAAAAGAATGTCAGCTTTTACAAAGACCCACTTTGATAGTCATGCAGCATTATTCATAGAAGGTAGTTCGACTTCTGAGGAATTACCAAATACTTCCTGAATTTGGCTAAAAATAAAATAACGTTAAAGACCATATGCTAAAGGTGAGCGTAAATTCTGCGTGAACTTAGCTCATGACAACCAAAAGATATTAAAGTATATGTAACGACTTCTTCTTCTTCTTCGTTTAACGTGCTTTTTCCCATTTTTCATATGGGGTAAGCACGATGCCTTCTTTTGACTCTTGCTACTAATACAGATGAGATGAAACCTACAAAATAAAAAAAAAAAAAATTTTTGGTTCATTTTCCAGCTGGTATCCAGGTAGACGTTGCCATAATTGAGAATAAGAGCATTGTCTTGCATAATGACAGGCCTCCCTGGAAAGGTAAATTCCCGGATGCATGAAACAGCTGCTGCCTCCCACGAGATCTCAAGCGAACAATGAATGCAAGTATGAAAAGGTTATTCACTGAACTATGAACGTGTTTTACCATACTGAGCTTGCTATTCTTGATGTGAAAGTCTCTGAAATCAAAGCCTTTGGTATTGGTGGATGTAATTCTCTTCGCTGTAAATAAATCATAATTTATTTCGGTATGAGAACAATAGAAAATTTAATTACTTGATTAACTGGTTTCTATTATGATCCATAATGAAGCCTACCTTGTTATTAATTATTATTATTACATTTGCTG
>NC_089794.1:46664541-46694541 GCF_040412425.1 Macrobrachium rosenbergii
ATGATCCGTCAACAACGAAAGAAGAATAAATAACAATTTTTGATAAACCGAGGGGAAAGATGAAATACTTAAATACACAAGGATACGAAGATAATAAAAAACAAAACAAAGAATAAAAAGCAAAACTTTACTGAAATAAAAGAATTTTAAGTCTCAATCGGACGTCCAAAATGAAGTCAGTTCAGGGATTAAAATTTCCAACCGATCTAGTTATTTTTGGCGTAACCAACGGCCTTTCCTTCTCTCTGCTTCCTTGGAAATGTTCTCATGCCCTCCACCTTCCACCTCATTACCGAGTCTCTCTCTCTCTCTCTCTCTCTCTCTCTCTCTCTCTCTCTCTCTCTCTCTCTCTCTCTCTGAGAATAAGCCGATTGTTTGGCGGATTTGAAATAGCTGATGTAAACTCACTAAAAAAAAGTTTCACATCAGATGCCCTTGATACTCGCTTCTTTGTTCTGAATTAGTTTCTCTCTCTCTCTCTCTCTCTCTCTCTCTCTCTCTCTCTCTCTCTCTCTCTCTCTTTACATTGTGAATGTAAAAAAATGGTTGTTTTATAAATGAAACATGCGCTACATAGCCTAGTTAGGAAGAACCTTCCTACTCAGTACGCCATTCACTTCATGTATCCAGGAACGTTTAGATTTCCTCTTTTCCTCCTCTCTCCTAAACCTTTATAATCAACTAGTCTTTTCTTTTAATTAACATAACATCCTCCATTCTTTCGACAGCACCAAGCCATCTCAGAACTGACAGAATCATCCTTCCATCTAAGCTACGTATCTGAACGCTAACAATTCTCCTAGCGCACATTTACTGCGCCAACAGTTCACCTCAACATATTCATCTTTCTAACTTTCAATTCAATTCAGCATCCACACTTTATATCCTTAAAGGGGAGCTGGTTCAACAATTCCTTTATACCTTTTCACGATGGCATTCTACTAAAAAAATAACACTTCTCTTCAGTCTTTTGAATACACGTACACACAGACACAGACACACACACAAACACAAACACATACACACACACACATACACACACATATATTTAGCCTATGTGTGTATACATATATAAATATACATTCATATCTAATCACTTCTTCTTCTTTTACGTAGCAACTGCCCTTCATATTGCGGTTCGCAAGAGCAGCAAATAACTTACTTTGCCCGAAATATGTGTTGGATGGAATTCGTGATGAAACAGCCCGAACCCGATGGAATATTATCACGATGAACACCCGAATCTTCTATTCATAGACGCGGATATAGATAACATTCTCCGATCGTGGTCTGCCTCTGGTATCTCGTGTCTCGCTAAGAACATTTTACTTCCTGTAAACTGGGATGATATTATGCGAAGTCTGTGACGAAGATTAGTTTATCGCAGAACTAGCAAAGTGTCTAGTATGTGAATAACCGTCATTCTGAACTATGTAACGAATGAGAAACATGACAAAAAATTAGTCCTAAACTACACATGAGAAACATGACAAAAACACAATCCCGAGCTCCCCATGAAGATTAAAAAAAAAAGCGGATTGTACATTCAAAGAGGGTTTGTATAAACAAAGAAGCATTCTTATCATTATCATAACGATTGTACCTTCATTCTGCATACTTTATAATAACAGTGGTTAGAAAGGTGGCTGGTCCCTGGCTGCCCCAAGGTTAACTCGAACGGGAAATTCATTACAAGTAGATCGGGGGTTACACTATATACAGTATATATATATATATATATATATATATATATATATATATATATATATATATATATATATATATATGTATACATATATATATACATATATATATATATATGTATGTATGTATTATTATAATATTACACATATTATTATTATTATTATTATTATACAAGAACTTTGATTTTTGCATGACAGTGACCGAAATAGATACGGGTGCCCAAATCAAGTTTGATTTCAGCGGGCTTCCTCTTCCAGGTGATAACAAACCTGCCATCCTAAAAAAAATATGTAAAGAAGGAAAAGAAAAAGGCAGCATGATTTATACGAGGCAACCAATAAGGATTTTAAATGACTTCACATCTTCGAACTTGACACTGATAAAAACTTAACGCGATTCATGTTTCTAATTTCTCTCTAAAGACATATCTTTAAACAACAGATCTGACGTGGTTACGAAAAATTTAGGAAAACTGTACACTAAAACTGTAAAAAAAAAGGGGGCGGGGTAGGGGAATGTACACCTCAGATGTAAACGCAGGATATTCAAGATTATAAATTCTCTCTCTCTCTCTCTCTCTCTCTCTCTCTCTCTCTCTCTCTCTCTCTCTCTCTCTCTCTCTCTTCTCGTATCTTTATATACCCTGCGAATCCTTCTTCAATACCCTTTTATAGGTCGCTCCGGACGGTAAGTAGCTTAGTACTGGGGGATGGAATTTAATCCTTCCCTAATTGCGTCATGGGTCTGGAATCGACTGCTTTAAGCCCCTGGGGTCCGAACACAAAGGAGAGATACAGGTAATTAATGCGATAAAGGAAAGGGTACGAGGGCCTGAAACATGCAGGTAACAGATTCGAAAAGCAGTGGCGGATGATGGTCATGTGCAGTCCAGTACCACAAAACTCAATGATACCAAATAGAGCAGCTGATTCTTCATGGCCTTAACAACTGTTTCCGTTGTAGAACATTTAAATGTCACTCGCGCGAAGCAGAAGCAAGGACAGGTCATTCATTGCCCTGTCGCGGGACGGCCTACAGACCTAGCATAATTATACACATTTGATCAGCTGCCAAGACCCCTCTCCACCCATGCTAGGCCCAGGGGAGCCAGGCGATGGATGCTGATGACCCAGCAGGTAGAGCCAAAGGCCCGCCTAAACCCGGCATCCTAGCCCACAGAGACGGTATGGTCATGCTGCCAGTGAAAGTTGTCAAAGCTTAAGTGGCGGATGAACTCGGGACTGCCTCACTGGGAAGTACTGCCGGCAATACCACTCTAGTATCACGAGTCTAATAATGGCAATAACACCCGCCAGGGCACCATGCCTCACGATTACTTCTCTTCATCACCTAGCACTCTCTAAAATTCACTTACTCCCACGTTGTGTTCTCCCTTGTTATGTGCGATTCTTTTTAAGAAGAGAATCAGCAGCTTTCTTCCCGGTTACACAATTATGCTGAAGTAATTTCTTCCTTTATTTTTATTCCGGGCTAGATAAGCTATTAAGTTGCAAGACCATCGGCCTCAGTGACAAAATCTGCGCCGTAAGCATTCAGATGAATAAAAATTCAGGCTATAAAAAACTAGAGATAGAAGAGTGTGCGTGCCCGCAATATAAAATATAAATCAGTCTCTACTTCTTTCTTAGACGTTGTAGTTGAATTTTCTGATTAATATTCTTCGAAGGAGGAACGAGAGAGAGAGAGAGAGAGAGAGAGAGAGAGAGAGAGAGAGAGAGAGAGAGAGAAATCAAAATAATAACGGATTCAGGGCACGAAATATCGCTATACTGGCATCTACTTCTATTTAAAAAGGTCGAAGACGCTGCTCTCTACAAACTAATAAACAAGATCAGCAGGATAATGGTTATACGTTGAGATCATTAAGATAATGATTGTCTGGTTGATTTCTGTGAGAAAGGCGTCACAACGAATAAAGTCAACAGCTGTGTAAAGAACAGATAGTGATGTCAGTCATTTAGGATACGAAAAACACACACAGAACGGTAATATAAGAAAGAGGAAAGAAAATGAATATTAATTTGGAAGAGTGAGTGAAGTAAGAAGAAAAATTAAAATTGGGCAGAATAATAATAATAATAATAATAATAATAATAATAATAATAATAATAACATGACCATCGTACCTCAGTGGTTAAAGACCTCATTTCATCCCACCGATGGCTATCACCTTTGGGCCCTACTGAAAATTAACGTGATAGAAAATAGATAAACAGAAAGGATAAACGAAGGATATAACGAAACCAGTGATGTGAAAATAATATAGATAACTAATAAAAGCTGGAGAACAGAAGTAAGTGAAACTTGAGAATATTATTATTATTATCACCCCAGTACGGAAAAACAAATAACGACATGAAGAATAAACTATTTAAGAGAAATGACAAAGAAAACAATGAACGAGAGACACAAAATAGCGTGCTCAGTAAAAATGCCATTGCACCTGTTTTGAACTTCTGAACTTCCTACGATAATATTTAGTAAAATATCTTCTCTCTCTCTCTCTCTCTCTCTCTCTCTCTCTCTGACCACCTTTTCCATTCTCCTGTAATTCTAAGCACGATTCTCCATTCAGTCTTGCAGATAGAAATGGAACGATATATACTGTATAATGATAGGAAGAACAAAACAAAGAAGTGAATGAGACAACGGTGTTTTAAACTAACGCGAAATAAAGGGAAACAACATAACGATACTATAAAAAAGAGAGAGAAAGAGAGAGAGAGAGAGAGTCACTCACAATGAGGAGGAATGACAAATGGAACAAAAAATAAACAAAGGAAGCAGGAGAATATAGCAGAGAGAGAAATAGAGAGGAGAGAAGCCTAACTCTTAATGAGGAGGATGGAGAAATAGTACAAGGAAGGAAGAGAGAGAGAGAGAGAGAGAGAGAGAGAGAGAGAGAGAGAGAGAGAGAGAGAGAGGGGGGGGGGGAAATTCCCTCACAATAAAGAGGAATAACAAAAGAAACAATGGAAAAGTGAGAATATATCTGAGAGAGAGAGAGAGAGAGATAAAAAGAAGGAAATCAGACAATCACGACGCCCTCAGATCGATCTTGGCTGACATGATCTTGTCATTTCTCTAAAATGCAGGAAACTCCCAACGGCCGATGATTCAAAAGTCACGAATTTTGCTCACAGTCATTCGTGGACTTTACATACGGCTCTGTTCGCGATCCGAGAATAATTAGTTTTGCTTAAATTAATTCTATATACACCTATGTTTTGTTTGTATTCCTGAAATAACAGGAGAGACTACATGTAAAGTCTCCCATGTGTTAAAATAAAAAAAAGGTAAACACCTTCAAAATAAATAAATGCATATTCTCATTCATTCTATCATTAATGAAATAAAACAATAAAACATAATAAATAAATCACTAGATAAATGAGTAAATAATTAAGATAGACTTAAAAATAATAAATAAATATCTATTATTTAGATAATTCTTTCAATTCACCCAAAAGCCTTTATGGGAACTTAATCAGCTTAAAACCAATCACATGATACATAGATGCATGGAAAGCAACTTAAACTCAAGTAAAGATGTAATTAACACGAACAACATTTCCCCTGTGAAAATGTGTCATTTTTAACATAAACCTCTCGAAATGAATATTAATCCTCCAGTTTTGCAGCAGGAAATTAGTTTCTCTTTTGATCCAACGTGTGGCTCGGAAAGCTTAAGTTCGTAAGCAGCTAATGGAAAGTGAGATCAGTGTTTCAGCATACTGAGTCATGTTCTTTTGCCAAGAAACTATTGGAAATTCAGGCTATCGCAGATAATTATAGAAAATACTTTGTACAGAAAATTACTGAATCAAGAGCAAAAAAAAAAAAAAAAAATCCAAATCTAGAAATAGTGAAGGTATTAGAAGATAATTCGGATCTTTCCTAGACAGTGACCCCAAGGGTTTTCGGGGGTCGTTACCTAGGACTACTGTTTCTTGGGCGTCATTATCTTTATTATATTTACAGTCTTCTGGTTATTTTACGGTAATCCCCAACGGGCTTGTACTTAACATGCTGCAAAGGCGGATACATACCGGGTTAAAACCCTTGGGGGTCACTATCTAGGAGAGATCCGATAATTCTTAATTATAACATGAACTAACGCAAATCAGGAAATTGCAAAGGTATTTGCAGACAATATTTTATCAATCTGAAAGTGGCCAAAGACACAACAAAAGAAATAGTTCTGAATCAGAATAAAAATACCCAATAACCTTGAAACTCAGCAATGGCAAAAGTAAAAGTAAAAAATTTCAAGTCTTTTATTAGGACAGAAATTTATAGTCCAGTTTGGGAGACTGACGCACGTCATTTCTTACAAAGGAATAGGATGCTTGAAGGCCTTCGGCTTTATTTTGTAGAAAATGACTCAAGGGATCTGCGCTAAAGTTTATAGGATTCGTAGCTTCGAAGTGGTTTAACAACCGCCACGGTAATTGGTGGTTAATAAAGCCCAGCCACCCTAACTCACAAAAACACCGACTTGGGCCCTTTATAACTCTGGAAGTATTCAATCGACAGGGATGAAACTCAGGTTTTAGAGGTTTCCCACTAAGGTCTCTAATCGTGTCAAATTTCATCGAAATCCGTTCAGCCGTTCCGGAGATCCAGATATCGATTTTTGGCGTTCAGGGGATGTGGTAGGGGGTGGGTGGATAAGGGACCTAACATATCAGTGGAACAATAACGGTAAGAGATACAGCCGTGATGCTTAGTTTTTCTGAAAGCTCGTATTCTGGAGAGGTGATTTCGGGGTTTGTTTTTTGAAATAATAAAATTTTAAAGTTACAGTATGCCATTCAAATTAGCCACCAAAATTCAAATTTCCTGATGCTCAGGTACGGACTGCTCACAGCATTAGAAGAGACGCCGTTTATTACTTAACGGGTGTGAATAGCGAGTGTTGTGAAGCCTGACACGGAGCGACGATGCTGCCAGTTCCAAGAAAAATACGTAATGACTATATGTACATACATGTATATAATATATATATATATATATATATATATATATATATATATATATATATATATATATATATATATATATATATATATATATATATATATACATACAGTATATACGGGCATATATTCACTTGTATATACACAGACATACACATGTCATGTATGCATGTTAATGCGTAAATACATGCATACACATATATACATATATATGTATATATAAATAATATATACATATATATTTATATGTATATATATATATATATATATATATATATATATATATATATATATATATATATATATATATATATATATTCACAAGGCTTCCTAATACTGATTTTATACAACATTGTTTACGTAGGCTAAAATTTTGTGCGCTCTGTTCATGGTGTTTTACACATCGATTAATGCCAAGCACGCGGCTGGTTTTTTTTTTTTTATATGTCGTGCATGGGCCTGGCTACCACTCATTCGCTGCTGCCCAACAAGACAACAATTCAATTCGCCTACAAGCAAGTGTGGACATAACAATAATGCCAAAGGGGATGAAGGCGGTTGAAGGACCAACGCAGCCGGGCGATAACCGATCGTGTGCACAAGGCTTTAAATGCCGCAGATAAGATAATAGAATTTAGGCCAAAGGCCAAGTCCTAGGACCTATGAGGTTATTCAGAGCTGAAAGAGAAATTGACAATCAGTAACGTTTGAAAGCTGTAACAGGAGGAAAAAAAATCCCAGTTGCACTGTAAAACAATTGGTAGGAGAGGGTGGAAAGTAAGATGGAAGAAAGTGAATATGATCGGAGGTACAGTGAAAGGAACGCAAGGGGTTGCGGCTGGGGCCCGGAGGGTTTATATATATTTGCTGATGATATTCCTCGGCCTAAGCAGTTTGTTTTCGCGCCTCACTTCCTCTGCTCTGTTCTCCTCGGCCTAAGCAATTCTTTATTGAGTCTGCCATCCTCACCTTAAGCAATTGCTCAATTCTCCCGCAGGTGGGTAGTGCCCTCAGTGCACCTCACGTGGTGCACTGTAGGCATTACTTACGGTTCTTTGCAACGTCCCTTCGGCTCTAAGCTGCAACCTGTTTCATTCCTTTTTCTCTACCTCCCTTCATATTCTCTTTCTTCCATCTGACTTTCTACCCTCTTTAACAATTGTTTCACAGTGCAACTGCAAGGTTTTCCTCATGTTACAGTTTTCAAACCTTCTTACTGTCAATTTCCCTTTCAGCGCTGAATGACCTTATAGGTCCCAGCGCTTGGCTTTTGGCCTAAATTCTATATTCCAATTCCAATTCCTCAATTCTTTCTTTCCCTTCCGGCTTTTCCCTTCAAAGAACGTTCAGTTACGATGAAGTTCGCTTAGCAAATCTATTGGCCTTTAAAGCACGACCCATATTAAACGACGGCACGATTTGCGTGAAACAGACTTAGCAGCATCCCGAGATGTGGCTCCGTAAGAAAACCTTAGTGGCGTTTACCTTTTCAGAGTTACTGCTTTCACTATAATGTTTATTGTCCGTGCCTGGTACCAGTTTCTCAGATTCGTTTCTTTATAATTAACTGAACGTTTTTAAAAGATAATAACATTTTACCACAATCATTCTGTTCTAGAGCAACCAGTCTATTAAAAACCGTATTGAGAATTCATTTGTAAAATTGGGGGCCATGTACAAATAAGTTTTTATAACCTGTATTTTACTTCATTCACTAATTTACAAATTCCTTCGGTAGTTTACAATTTCCATTTCCGCAATAAGCAGAAGCGATAGCATTTAAAGAGACCCATCAGCACAAATACCATTTCATATGATACACCCACAAGAGGCACTCCATACCTAACGGCAGTCATGTTAAAATCCTCCAAACGTCTTTGATTACTGAGTTCGACTATTTTGCTCAATTCTCTCCTGTTCGTTATCACATTCACAAACTCAATAACCCAACAGTATCCGTAATAGTTACTATCCTAAACAACCAGTCCTGACAATTATTAGTCTTTAAATTGGTTTCATGGATAGAACAGAATAGAATGTGGCATTTAAGCGGAAGGCCAAGCGCTGGGACCTATGAGGTCATTCAGCGCTGAAAGGGAAAATTGAGGGTAGAAAGGTTTGAAAGGTGGAACAGGAGAAAAACTCGCAGTTGCGCTATGAAACAATTGAAAGGAGAAGGTGGAAAGAAAGATGTAAGAGAATACGAACGTAGGTACAGTAAAAGGAATGAAAGTGGATGTAGCTCGAGAACGAAGGGACGCTGCAAAGAGCCTAAGTATTGCCTACAGTGCACCGCATGAGGTGCGCTGACGGCGCTACCACCCTGCGGGGTTTTCATGGCTAGTTGTGAAAATAATGGTCATTACCCTATATAGTGACGTATCAAATTGAATGGAATATGATATTTAGCCAAAAAGCAAAGCGCTGGGACCTATGAGGTTATTCACAATCGAAGTGACCTATTAAACGGAAATTGTTAAACAAAATTAAATGTTTTTGGTAAAACAAACTTTGCATCTGAAAGCTTTATGTTGTCAACGAGATTTGTTGCCAGACGATCTCCACGTTCCCCCACCGCCCCTACCAATAAAAATTTCGCGCAGTACTTTAACAAGACTTTAACTTCAGTGTTTCAGAATTTTTTTTTTTTTATAATTTATAACTTAAAATTCCTTTCACCTGCGTGAAATTCTATATTTAACCATGTACCTTAACTTCAATATTTCAGAATTTTTTTATTGTGTATAACTTAGAATTCTTTTCACCTCAGCGTTAAATCCTGTATTTAGCCAGGTAGCTTAAGTTAAGTATACCTTAGTTTTACCAGACCACTGAGCTGATTAACAGCTCTCCTAGGGCTGGCCCGAAGGATTAGACTTAATTAACGTGGCTAAGAACCAATTGGTTACTTAGCAACGGGACCTACAGCTTATTGTGGAATCCGAGCCACATTATAGCGAGAAATGAGACCTTTGTCCGTGGAAGTGTAGCAGACCATTATCAAATTTTCATACCAGTGAATGGAAATAATTTCTTTGTACTAGCGCCAGGAAACAAATAATTTGATATTTGGTGTTACCTTCTAATTACAAATTGTTCTAAAGTAATAATATTATGTAATCTACATAATTTTTTGTTCCAATACATTTAACGGCGCTATTGGTACTGTACGTTTATTCATTAGTATGTAATCAGATTTCAGCTCGTTGTCCCACAAATTAGCTAAGGGCATTTGAGTCGTCACAACCAATACCCAAACCACATTTCCACTATAAGTGTTTAACAAATGAAATTTTCAACAATTCCATGAGGGTGGCTTACATTCGTTTGCTTACGTTTAAAATCTGAATAGGCCTTTCACATGTGTATTCACTCATACGTGAATACTGTTAAACAGCCTGGTATATTTCTAAATTGAGTAGTTTTTACCTTCAACATCTGCAATTATATGGATGATCAACCAGATTCCACATGCTTTGTTTTTCCCTATAAAAATACCGAGGAAGTAGTCAAGAACTGAAAATTAAAGACCCATTAGTCATTAATACAAAAATTATGATACAAAGCCAGATGGTAGGTTTACGAATGCAGAATATCCGAGGAACCTAGCTTACAAACCGATCAGGAATTTGATGAAAAGCACAGCATGGAAAATTTAGAAATTAATTGAATAGAAGCCTTCATCTATCTTGTCGACACTGAAGGGTTCGCACATTTTCTTGAATTCTGGTTCCTCCAGAAAGTTCTCACGGCAATTACTCGGCAACTCCGTAAAGAGAACATTAACTCTTTAATATTTATTGAAATAGGGACGATATCTTTCACTTTAAGGATAATTAGCTTAAGAAAATTACGAGCTGCGTTTCTCCAGTTATTGACCAAAAAAGGTTATTACCCACTGAAAACTGGTAACCATCTGGAGTAAGATTATCTCGTACACTTTTACCCCAATTATGCATTAAGACCGTATAACAAACATTTATACTTTACAATGACACTTTGCTTCTGATGCCATGTCTCATTGTAAAGTTAAAAATTTTCGCTATACGTAGAAACCACTCAAACAAAATTTGTATATTAACACTTAGAAAATGTACTATTCCGAAAATCGCCAAAATCAAAATTAAGATAACCAACATACTATGATCAAAGTCGTATTCTTAAAAAGATCCTTTGATCTTTCAAGAATTCAGGTAAAAGTTAAAGAAACCACTGAACTTTAAAACAGAGCAACGAAGTTGTGTAATGTGAGCTTTTGTTAGGGAGGAAATTATTACATCATAGATCAGTTTTACCACTAATCAATATCAAAAAGACTCAACTGCTCCTACCTTGGTATATTGTATATAAAAAAGTATAATGGTATATGCAGTAACTGCCTGATGACCTTTTAAACATTTCAGGTACTTTATATCAAAAACGATTAAACACCCGATTGCCATGGATAGCTTGGCGAACACTGACGTTCATTCCAGCATCGCATTCACGAAAGGGGTACCAACAACTGCATCCATCTCATATATTATCTTCACAACCTCATTATGTTGATGAGTATTTCACATACTCAAAGCCTTGTTGTTGGATACCACTGGAAACTCTTGCCTTGATTGTGGATACCCCCCCATACTCAAGTGTGTTCATGAACAGTTTCACAACGCACTGTTCAAGAAAGCATCACAGTTCCCGCTTATGCTATTACCAGCCCCAAAATGAACTGCCCTTATTCAAGGGTATAGTACGAATGTCTCAGTGCCTTGTGATCATGAACCGAATCATAATCATTGTGCCCATAGTACCATTTACTCACTGAGTTCACGGATAGCCAAACACGCATTTGACAGGGTTCATGGAAAAATTCATTGCCCACGTTCATGGATGGCATCACAAAACTAATGCCAGTATCCGTGGTAACATCACAAAACTATGGCCAGTGTTCATGAGTAACATTACAAACTCATTGCCAGTATTCAAGAGTAACTTCGAATAAACTCATTGCCTGCGTTCACGAGCAACAAACTTATTGCCTGTATTCATAGACTAACACACAAAACTCAATGTTAACTGATAGTATCATAAATACACCGCTGACGCCATGAGTAAACTAACAGTATCAAAACTAACCAACATACCTGACTTCACTACACCCCACTCTAAGTAAACATTCCAATTCTATGGAAAAAATATCCACGACTTAAAATTTCCATACTTTAAACAAAACAAAAAAATTGCTTTCGTGCTGTCTGTTAACAGGGCCTGAAAGTTCCTAGCTAGGAGTTACTGACAAATTCCATCAAGCTAATTCCATCTGCTAACGGGAGAAATCCAAACATTATATACTCAACGCTTTGTTTGAGGAAAATTTTGCATGGTTCTGATGATTTCAAAGAGATTAGCTATTGGGCAAGCAATACCTATTATCGTAAATAACCAGTGCATTTAGGGAGCTTCCTATAACCCTATACATGCCAGGGCAACTGCATGATACCAGGGCAACTCATTCCCGAAAAACTCTTATCTGACAACTCATACCTGGACAACTGACATAGGACAACTGATATATAGGACAACTCGTAACAGGTATAAAGTGATTTTATTTAAGAAAAATCAAGAAAAAAAACTATTTTGGGCGGACAATGAAAATTAAAAACATTAAAGACTTGATATAATAAACAGGTATAAAGTGATTTAATTTAAGAAAAATCAAGAAAACTATTTTGGGCGGACAATGAAAATTAAAAACAGACTTTATATAATAAGCATTTACTGCAACTGAAACAGTGCTGATTATATGCCACGGGTTTTAAGAATGACATTTTTTGGCAATGACATTTTTTGGCAAGGATCATACTTTTCAAGTCAGTTTATTAGTCGCTTGTTGCACTCTTTGCAAACCTGTTTTGAAGTGATTTGCACTCCGTTCCAAATAAATTTTTGGTGCCAAAATCGCCTCCAACTTTAGTGTAATTAAAATCAAGATATTCGGATGTTGGCATGAAATTGAATTTTGTAAGGCATTATGAAAACCTTCAAGGCTATATTAGTTCTAGTCATGCCAGTTGAAGTCCTCTTGAAATATTCTATATTTCAATTGGAAATATTGGAGCCAGACGAGGTCTTCTAGCGCCTCTTCCTCTTTCGGGTCCTATGTAAGTCACTTAAAAAAGGACATTCTTGTGGCAAACTACCGTCGTCGGACAGTTCTTCGTATACAACAATAACATCAATCAAAGCACTATCTTCAGACGAAATACTTCATCTGTATTATATTGGACTTTATGGCCTAGCCAAGTTTTCGGTAGAGGTTTTGAGAAAAATGAAATAAACTACCAGTTACCTCCATGTCAGGAAATAAGGCTATTTATGGTTGCTTTTTCGAAGTCCGTCATATACCTTTTAGGCTGAATAACAGGGCGAAGAGTAACTCAAAAGAAAACCGATCTTAAGTTGCTTGCCGCTTATTTGGTAACCCGAAAACACGAGGTACATTCGAATTACCTATTTGAATGCTGATTGTACAGTATATAACTGGTAACATAGATGGACAAACTTTAAATATGCCATCGCCAACCCAATCAAGAATTTTAACGAGATCATCCAGCCTGCTGAGAAAATTAGCATTCTTATCTCTCATCTACGCCATCATCATATGCAAAAATGGTTCCCCCGATTCAAATTTGCAGTGCAATAGCGGGATACCAAAACCACATCTTGCTAATGGAATAGGGGGAGCACTCCTATTCTGCTGTTGCCACCGACGAATATTTCGTGATGAACTTTGTTGCTGGCAGTCCAGCCAACACCTCATCTTGTAGATGAAGTACATTTTGTCGCAATCCCAATTCTGGCGGTCTCTTGTGATGACAAGGCTTGGGCTTCTAGGGCTTCTGTAGAACAGAGGGCAGTTCTCGATTTCACTTTATTCACATCAGCGCTGTGAAAGTGTTCCCCTGTTAAAGATACCATTTCTAATGGGTCGTCCTCAGCCATCGTCTGAACGCGCCCCTTGCAAATCTTTTCTTCACATAGCCATGCTTTTGATTTATCTGCATTCTGCCTGTGAAATTATATTAAAAAATATATACGTTATCATCCACAAGCTTATTAGCTCCTAGCTGAGATTTTATATACAGCATTGTGGGGACCAAAGAAAATCTTAAAAGTTGAAAATTTGACAAGCACAAATCGAACTGACTTGACAAGGACAAAATATAGAAAATTTCGTTGAAAAGCTATGGCGCCGTTTGAGAGCTGTTGCTGGACGAACAGTAACTGGCATGAACTATGAAATTTAAAGAATGCTAGTCAACAATTAAAGAGAATCACTTACGCCTATAAACTAAACATGCTTATTTACTTGATTTATTTACTTGATCAATAACTTTTTAAACTAAACTTATTTACTTGATCAATAACTATTTTTAAGTGGGTTATTTTTTTAAGTGAATATTTACACCTGTTTTGAGTTGTCCTAAATATCAGTTGTCCTAGACACCAACTGTACAGGTTTGAGTTGTCCGATAAAGTTTTCCGGGAATGAGTCGTCCTGTATCAGTAGCAAGAAAAGAAATACCAAGTTCAAACCCTCTGAAAACTCTATTCTAACGCCAACTTAAGCTTAATTCAAATTCAGGCAAAAATTTTATGAATATTGAACAAAACTTCTGACAACCTAACAACAAACAACCCATTTTCAGGGAGCTAAAATTCTAAGTAAAACATACCAAGACGCCAGACCTGTACATGCATGCAATTTGTTTTCATGCTGAATGTTGCCGTTTGATGGCATAAACATTAACTTCCTCAAACCTTAGGGAGCTTCTGCAAAACTGAACTGAGTGGGAGGTATTCAAGCACATTTAAATACCTAACACCAATCTGAACTTAAACTAAGCAATAAATTAAGTCTACACTTAACACCTGAAAGAAAGTTGGATTAGTCGGCTTGTTCACAACCACCCAAGAACCCGCATAGTAGGTCATACGACCTACTATGCGGAACATGGGGGCTCCTCCACCCCTTCAGGGGCGCCACCCCTCCAGGGGTGGAGGATAATGTGAACTTGTTCAAGCACATATACAATTAAAAGCACATACAATTAAAAGAATTTACAAAAATTACAGTAAATTAAAGAAATTAAAATTAAATTTACAAAAATTTAAAAAGTAATTTGACAAATTAAAGAAAATCTATGACAAATGACAAAACTAAACTTAGAGGAAAAAAATATCTCCTACATACCTGTTGCTAAAGAGAGCAGCTTTGTCATGCGTGAAGCTTAACCGTCAGAACAGGAACTCAAAGTCAAACTCGTACCAAAACATCCTGGAAAAGACAAAGCTTTAGAGCAGTGCATAACTTACTCTAAATCTTGTAAATTTTGAGCGTTTCTCACGTCACATAATGGATAAACGCCTACAAATAGTTATAATGACTGCCAAAGATTTATACGAGACTAAACACGCAGCAAATTCGAAAAACCCCAGAACAAATAATAGCAATAATACAGTAAAGTTACAGTGTTACCTGGCAAGATGCCCGGGGCTTATTATAACTTGACCAACGAAGTGACAGCAATCGATGGAAATCTCAAGCGCCAACTGTAGTCTAGCCGCGTGATTAACGGTTTTTTCGTAAAAACTTCACGACAGGACCACTTACGCTACGATAAAACGAGGAGGAATCGAATACGTCACTCCTAAGGAAAAAAATTATCACTTAGCAAGCTTCTGTTAAACGTCTACCGCCCCGAACGACGTTACAGTGGACGATCCGAAGGTTCAAATGTCCGAACTCGAACGATGTTGTCATTTGCCAAGGACTCTAAAGTCTTAGAAGTGTCTTCCCTCTTGGAACATGACTGAATGCGATCCATGGATATCCTTGAAATCGTTAATTTTACGAGTATCATTTTTATTTCCTATCCCTTCTTTTACTTGTTTTACATGGAAGTTTATAATACAGCACATGATGAATAGATTTTCCTGAACGTAACTCGTAATTTCTTTTTGGGCTCACGAAATGATTTGTAGTATAAGCCTGTCACATGTTTCTTTTCATCACTTTGATGAAATGACTTTTAATTCGCTGGATATTTTGTCATACCGATATATAATGAAATATTCTATATATACGTACATACACACATATACATACATATATATATATATATATATATATATATATATATATATATATATATATATATATATATATATATATATATATTATATATATATATATATATATATATATGATTCGCAACCAAGTACAAATAAATATTACCAAAATTATATATATGAAACTGATATGATTTTTTTATGCAGGATATTTATATCGTTTTTTTATGAAATATCCAGGCTGCTACTGTTGTGGTATAAGTCTAGGTTTAACTGCCTCCTAACATTGAAAAGTGGCATTTTGTTGATTCGTAACCAAGTACAAATAAATAATTACCAAAATTAAAGGTACTGAGCAGCCCTCAGCAATGCATTACTGCTGTGAAACTGATACCTGATTTTTACTACAAGGAATTACCTGGGCAATTTATTTGCATACGTGATTGTGTGTTGATGATTTTTCTTTTATGAAATTTATTTGGTCATGAGTCAGGATAGTTGGGAAAATCCTGGTATATAGTTTTTTGGGTGCAGTTGCTCTCAGGTTCCAACTTCTTTAGACTTGTATGGCCCAGTGGATAACTCAAAATACCTGAGAGACCTGGGTTCGATCCCGACGTGAGTCAGAAATTTATTTCTACGTGATTTGTGTTGCTATGAAGGGATAATTCGAATGAAATGTTGTCATTGTATCTGAGTCTCTTGGGTGCAGTTGCTCTCAGGTTCCAACTTCTTTTAGGTTTAACCTGGGCCTCAGAAATTTATTTCTTTGATTGTGTAATGCATTACTCACTCAGAAATCCCCGAATGAAATGTTGTCTATTGGGTTTCTGGCTTTTGTTGAAAATAGGTTTCTACTGATTTTTTCTTTTGAGACTCTGGGTTTGATTCAGTCAGAAATTTATTTCTGTTACACGTTTGATTGTGTGTTGATGATTTCTATCTTACTCACTCAGAAGGGATAATTATATAGTTGGGGAAAATATATATGCCCAGGTAATTATATAGGTTATATATATATAATATCCACCTATATACGTGAGTATATTCTGTTACACGTGATTATATTGTGATTTGTGTGTGTGTGTGTGTGTGTGTGTGTATATATGTATACATATATATATATATACATATGCATAAATATATATATACATACTGGATATATATGCACAATAAAAAGAAAGGGCCTACCAACAAGTCTCACAGGTCATAAAATACTTAGCTGCTATCAGCTGAGCCACTGTTATGTTGGGACTTCATTAATTAAAAACATATGCTATGTAGAGGTGTGAAGCCTGCAAGGTAAATCCCTAAGTGCTATCAATTACTTGGATCCCACCTTCGTTTGTGACTTCTGTGAGGGTCAGTTTGTAGCGCCTTTGCCTTTCTTCAGCGTTCTGTGTTCGGTCCCGAAGCGAGGAATATATATATATATATATATATATATATATATATATATATATATATATATATATATATATATATATATATATATATGCAGAATCTACTGGTCACTTTTACCAGACACATATGTAATTCTAATAACCACAATGATTTAGCTAATATCAACCGCAACAGTAGTTGGCAGTTAGTAAAAGCCCAGCCACCCGGAGTACACAAAAAAAAAACTACTTTGGCCCTTTATAACTCTGGAAATATTCAACCGACCGGGATGAAACTTTGGCTTTAGAGGTTTCATACTAAGATCTCTAATCGTGCCAAATTTCATCGAAATCCGTTTGGCTGCTCGGGAGATCCAGATATCGATTTTTGGCGTTCAGAGGATCTGGGAGTGGGTGAGGGACGTAGCATATCTGTGGAATAATAACGGTAAAAGATGCAGCCGTGATACTTTGTTTTTGTGAAAGCTCGTATTCTGGAGGGGTGCCTTTCGGGGTTTGTGTTTTAGAGTAATGAAATTTTAAAGTTGCAGTATGTCATTCTAATTAGCCACCAATATGCAAATTTCCTGATGCTCAGGTACGGACTGCTCACAGCATTAGAAGAGACGCCGTTTTCTTAATATGTGTAAATAGCAAGTGGTGTTAGGAGAAGCTGGCTGACTTACTGTCAATTATCTTAATTAAAAATTATTACACAGTTGAATTTATTAACGCGGTTTTGATTTTCGCGATCGTTGACCTACCCTAAATAAAGAACCTCAATAATTAGAATATTTTCACACACTTGTATAATATATATATACCGGGTGTTTCGAAATTAGAGACCCCCCTCCACAGAACAAATGGAAAGTTATGAAGTTTTCTGCTATAGCCTATCTCCAAGTACATTATTTTAAGTTTCTATTAGGCTATTTTTCATTTTACATTTCTTGTATTTTCAGATTGAGTGACGGAGTTAGATACAGCCATGGCTAACGACTGGAGCAAATCAGATGGATTGACCGAATCCGGGCTATAACCTTCAGAGAGGACAGGGATGCTGGCGCATCCTTCATTTCACGTTCCTGGATAGCTAAATACATTAAAAAAGATGAATCCTTTGTTAAAAGAAACTGGAACAAAAATCCATATGACTATCATCGTGAAAAGAGTGAGAATCTTGGAAGGCCTGAAGTCCTTTCTCACGAGTCAAAAGACAACATAGCTGAGGCAGTGGGTAGACCAAGAAAGTCTTTACGTAAATTGGCACTTGAACTAGAAACAAAAAGGGAAAAGAAGAGAAGTTATAGTGCTGTATATTGTGAGCTGAAAAAATCTGGTATCAAGCCATTTCATGTTATCAGCAAGCCCAACATCACTCAGCAACAGAGAAAAGACCGTGCATGGTTTTCTGGTTAATTTCCTAAATATTGGGATAAAGCTGATTTTCCCAATGTTAACGCATCAGATGAATTCTTCATTTACACAGTCAGGAAGCCAAATCATAAAAATGACATCATTTGGGCTGCAAAGTTGGATGACATCAGCGATGATGTGCGCTATCGCCAAGTTGTGAAATTTCCTGAATGTTTGGGAATTTTTCTCTGTTTCACAGCCAAACGGTTAATGTGGATCATCAAAGAAAAAGGACAGTCATGGAATGACAAATACTTTAGAGAAACTGTGCTTACTGGTGGAGTATTTTCTTTCCTCAAAGATCCTGAAAATGTGTTATCTGTTGAAGAAGTCACATTTTTGCATGATAAGGCACCATGTTTCAAGGCTCTTCACATACAGGAGCTGCTTCGAAACAATGGCATCGATTTCTTCTCGTCAAGTGAATTTCCAGGTAACTCCCCTAACCTTAATGTGTGTGAAAACATTGGTAGTATCTTAAAGGATCGTGTTGAAGCACGCACAGTGAACTATGATGGTATACCAAGCCTCGACGACCTGCGAAGAGAGGTGACCAAAGTGCTCAGGGAAATGGAGTTTGAGTCTCAGCTTTTTGCGATTTGCTGAAATCATACCCCTCAAGAATGCAGGCTGTGGTACAGGCAGATGGAGGCCACACAAAATATTAAATACTCAGAGAGAAACTTAAATAAATACCTGTTCTGAATTACTTTTGTTTTTGTCCATATCAATTTTAGTTTATGCTGTAGAGGGGGGCGCCTCTAATTTCGAAACACCCTGTATATGACCCGGCTTCATCAGGTCTACTTCCTCTGGTCTGACTGCAACACTGAGGGTCATGCTTAAATAAAACACATTGGGTAAATTTAACAATGATCTATATTATCTAAAACTTATACAAGGGCCCAAGCACCTAAGGAATTAAAGTAACTTAGTGGTAACCTGCTACAGCGGCGGAATAGCCCTACAAGTAACAGAGTCAGAATCCTCACAAAGGCTGGGAGATCTTTCACTCCCTCGTTTTCCCCTCAGGTAGGACATTGGTTGAATTCTCCTACCAGGGATATCTGACTAATCGTAGGTCAGACATATCCACGCCAAAAGTTAACGGTTTTCAGGGGGGGTATTTGGAGGGTGTGTTTCCTCCTGCCCTGCGATCGTTGGAACAGTACTATGTCTCCTTGTTCTACTTCGCAAAGACAGCTCACACAATCTGAGACCTCAGGAAATTATGACGAGCTTTCCAGAATGGCTCATATATATATATATATATATATATATATATATATATATATATATATATATATATATATATATATATATATATATATATATATATATATATATATATATATATATATATATACTATATATATATGTTTATATATATATATATATATATATATACATATATATATATATATATATATATATATATATATATATATATATATATATATATATATATATATATATGTATGTGTGTGTTAGTGAAATTTGGCAGTAAGTTTTCCCTTATGATTACAAAGTTGTAGTTTATAGAGGAAAATGCTAAAATTGACCTGCAGATATACTATCAGAACTTTAGAACCGCCAACTTGTTCATAAAGAATAACTCTTACAACAAGAAGGTGCAACGTGGTGTATAAGTCGCGAAACATTACTTATATTGGAAATACTACAACCTCACTATCAAGGAGACCTACTATGCGTTTGCAAAATGTGGTAGTATTAAAAATCACATGAGAGACGTGCGCGATGTAGCTCTAACCAGGGAAATGCTCGAAGCCAACACCGAAATTATTGACAATGTTTCTGATGCTAAAAGGCTAAAATACCTTGAGGCAATATACATAAATATTCATAAGCCTCCCCTCAACGTGCAAGGAATCAACGCAATAATTCTACCTTATTCCGATCGTGAAAGGAGAAGAAATACAGCACACTAAAAATGTGTCGTCGATGTTGGACTTATGCAAATATTTTATTTATCTCTATTTTTGTTATGTTTTATCTTGTTCTATCCTGATACTGATAATATGTATTTATATTTTACTTATACTTTTTACGTGTGTAAAAACTATATTGATTTTACATATTCTATTTGAATGTCTCTTTTCCAGTTCTTTGTTGACCGTCTGTTTTCAACTATTTATTTTCCTCTGGTTGTTTCCAAGTATGTATATACCTAAATATCAATTTTTGGTAATTGTTAACAGGCCAGTTGTAAACAAGTTTAGTAACAAATCTGTATGTTTTAACTGTTATTTTCAAAACGCTAACTGCTGAATTTTGGATTTTAACCGCTGAATAGTTATATTTTTGACAACTATTCCCTCGAAAGAATGTTATATGTGTGTGTGAATTTCTTATTGCACACTCATTTGTAGCTGAGGATGTCTCTAGAAGAGACGAAACGTCCTAACCAATAAAACGCCCATCAAAATGAACTTTGGTGCATTACCCCATCAGTTGCCTGAGGAACAGAGGAAGATAATAAGGAAAATTGAGAGCTTTAGTAAGAAACTAATAAACTGCATCTTCGCTGTCATATTTAACGGCATTTGCATATATATATATATATATATATATATATATATATATATATATATATATATATATATATATATATATATATATAGTATAATATGCAGCAAACGAGCTGAGCTGACCATAATCACGGAGAAGCCACATAGGTCTAAGAAAACTATGTTTGCCGAATTATAACCCCCTTTCCTTTGGTATCACATTTTCCTCGATCTAAGGCGTTGCCATTGCAAGAAAGGACTGCAGTCACGGGCAAAAAAAGTTATTAAATCACAAAATGGACAGTAAAACCCAGCCAGAAGAGACAGATATGGAGGTCAGGGGATACAAAGGAAGGGGTAGGGGTGTAGGGCTTTACTCCGCAACCTCATAAATTATGATGAAAGTGAAAAGTAGAAGTAGGAGTTTCTTCCTCAATCAGTTAGAAAGCGAGTGCCATTATAATACGCACAACGCTAACCATACCTGAAGAGATAGGCACTGGCACTTCTTCAAGCAATACAATTTGAAGACATACAACAAATGTATCCACTCAGAAGCGCGCGATCATGTAAACGCAACTCTTCTTTGTGTAATATTTTTTTTTTCGTCTTTTTTCTTCGTTGTCGTCGAGAATAATACCAGTGAACTCATTCAGATTGTTGTTATTGCTGTTGCAGAGACTAGAGTAATGTTCAACAAAAACCTGGGCTGGGTCAGTGTTGGTACTGGAATCAGGCTCTCTTGCATAATTTTCACATAATCAGTATTATAATGGCACTCGCTTTCTATACTGATTGAGAAGAGACTCCTACTTCTACTTTTCACTTTCATCATAATTGATCAGGTTGCGGAGTAAAGCCCTACGCCCTCCTACCCCTTCTTTGTATCCCCTGACCTCCATATCTGTCTCTTGTGGCTGGGCTTTACTGCCCCTTTTGTGATTTCATCACTTTTTTGCCCGTGATAATCCTAAAGATCAGTGTGTGTGTGTGGTATATGAATAAGGACTGCTGAAATCAGTATTTCATAAACCAAAGTCTCTCTCTCTCTCTCTCTCTCTCTCTCTCTCTCTCTCTCTTGATGGCAATCATCCCAACAGAACACACTCACCTTTAATATCAGCACCAGTGAAAACTTACCTGGACGCCCGAGTTCCACTTGGACGTCCGCCCAACCCCACCCCCAACCCCGCCCACACTCCCACCCAACCACCAACCCGATGTCCAATTCAGGGCCGAAGAGATAAGCTCAACAGTGGAGAACGCCGGACGAAATTTGGCCCTTGACCAAAATCTTGGTCTTTGAAACCTAACCGAACCGACTCCCGTGCGGTGTTATGGATCTGATTCTTGTGCCTTATAAGTCTGTAAAGGTAACTGTGAGGGTCAGGTTTCTTTAATGTGTTTATACTTCTACTTGATTACCATGGATGCCCCTCTTTCTTTTAACTGCATTTAATTTAATAATAATAATAATAATAATAATAATAATAATAATAATAATAATAATAATAATAATAATAATAATAATAACAATAATAATAATAATAATAATTGCTTGTCATATAAGTGTTTCATTGTGCTTATCATATAACCAGTATATGAAGAACATTATTTTTTAATGGTCAGTGTTTCTTCAATGTTAATAAATGTACAGTACGTAAGAAAATTAGGTAAATTGGAAAATTGTCTTTTTTCTTCACCCTGCCCTAAAAAATGCATATGTAATATGATCATGAAACTAAATTAAAACTCTAGTTTATAATGCATTCATCAGTCCACACATAGTATAAAAAATTACGGAAATAAATTTACTTCCCAAGAGCGAGGATGAATAGCTAATAGCTGTGCATATCATGGGAAAGCTAATTTGTTTCTATAGTCTTGCTTGGTGCACATAGACATATTTCTCCACTAATATACAGGGTGCACCACAAAAAAAAAAAACAGGAAATTTGGTACAGTTTATTGATTTGTTGGAGACAGAAAACTGTTGTTGTTAAGAGAAATGCCGTTGAAACAGCAAAAACACAAATGTTAGATGTGGTGTTCAAAGTGCTTTCCGCGGGCAGCTGCCCAACGACGTAGACGGTCTAGTCAACTTCCAGTCGCCCTTTGGATGACTTCTTAATTGAAGTTAATGTAACAGTAAACGCCACATGGTAAAATCCATTACGTTGAGATCTGGACTTTTTGAGGGCCATTCGTTTGGTTCAAGAAGTCAGGAGTATAGGTTAGTTAATTTTCAGTTCACTGAGAAAGTAAAATACATGGTAAAATACATGTGTAAAATACATAATGTAAATCTAAACTGTATTTTTTTTTTTGTGGGGCACCCTGTATTTTTGGGGAAATACTTTCTTACAGCAAAATCCAGACTTTTTCCTTGTTGTGTAAGTTGAACCCATCGTCTGGCCTTTTATTCCTGCTATTTTGCTCTTTTGAACACAGAGCATTACTTCACAGCTATCTTAGCAAGTGAACTAACTTTACACAGACTGATCAAAGGAATTAATTGCTAGTCAACCCCTTGATGTGCACAGAAATTTTGGAAATATTCACACTTGTATTTTGATACACATTACGGCGTAAATAATATCAAACTATATATCTCTGCAAAGGTGCAGGAAGTTTATATTTGACTAACACTTTATTTTGGTGTATCTTTCATTGTGAAGCATCAACATTTTTGTCTGGCTGAATCGCCTCGTCCCTTGACCTCTCATTCGCGTTATTTTCATTTCTTAAACATATTGGAATCAAGTACAGCTACATTGCTTTCAAATGACATCAGAATCAGTGTGCTGCATTGAAAATAATTTTGCACAGACCAATAAAATGGAAATAGCACTTAGCACATGAGCGCACCGTATCGAGATGTTACAAAAAGTTATATATATATATATATATATATATATATATATATATATATATATATATATATATATATATATATATATATATACATATATATATATATATATATATATATGTGTGTGTGTGTGTGTGTGTGTGTGTATAATATATATATTCTTCCATATATATGTATGCTTCCATATATAAAACAAACGCCAGAAGACGATTGCATGGCGCTGCCTTCTCCCAAAGAAAAAGTGTTAAATAATAATAATAATAATAATAATAATAATAATAATAATAATAATAATAATAATAATAATAATAATAATTTAACATTATTAATATTATTATCATCATCATTTCAAATCATTTTGTTTTTTGTTTATTAAAATATTAACAGAAAACGTTCGAGAACCTACTCAGCTCCATTTAACTTCAGCAACAACAAAAACAACAACATTGATTATAATGATAATAAAGAGCTGCTTAACCTTGGCCCCCAGGCGGTCTCACGATGACCTGAAAAGTGGCTAACCTCAGGGTTCAAAAGATTACGAATTTCTTTTATGGAAATGGTCGTGAATTCGATTCTCAAATCGGTAAGATTTTTCCTTTACCTTGGGAAGATTTTGTGATATATGAATATCTTCTTGCGTCTGCATGTTTGCGTGCACGTGTGTGTGTTTGTGTGTGTGTGTTTGTGTGTCTATTTTGATGATTCATTCATCTGCTCACTTTATGGTATCATTATTATAATTAATTTCGTTATTATCAGTGAATATCGATATGAGAATAAAAATTATGATGACATTATCTAAACGAAATAACGCCAAGATAATAGAAGTGATACTTAAATGGAATGTTAATCTCCATACAAAAATCAGAGTCACAAATCAATAAAAGTTTTCAATTGCTTTTGAAACACGGAGGAATAATAGGCTAATTGTCATTCACTTAATTTCACTGACTAGCACAACTTAAGATGAAAATGTCTTATGAAAAAATTATTCTATAAAACTGACCATATATATATATATATATATATATATATATATATATATATATATATATATATATATATATATATATATATATATATATATATATATATATACATATATTAGATGTATATACATATGTATATCAGTAAACCGATCAATCATTGTTCATGGCATAAAACTGAAATCTTACAAAATTCTTTGACTACTTATTAAAAGGTAAAAGTGACACTTCTTGTTTTGATGTGCTGTTTATCAACACGCAATGCCAGCGTTTTAGCTTTGACGTAAAAAAAACTGCGTCATCTGCAAACAGAACTTTTCCTGCTTTTCCAATGCTAGCAATATCACTACTGAATATGTTAAATAACAAAGGTCCCAACATTGAGCCCTATGGAACGCCCTTATTTAACGATTTCACTTCAGACTTATCCTTGTTGAGACACCGGTACTGTTTTTTATTCCCCAAATATGAAGATAAGAACGAATTAACCACACCTCTAAATCTACTTATTGACGACTTATAAACGAGTATTCCCCTCTCAAAAGTATCGAGTGGTTTCGTTAGATCAAGAAGGGCATTTGCGAATGATCTCTCATAGAATGTTTTTCAAGTATCACTGACAACGCTAAAAATAGCCTGCGTAGTGCCCTTGATCTTCCTAAATCCGTATTGCAGATCTGAGAGTAAAAAAATTTTTGTCAATAAACTTTATCATTCTCCAGTATTCAAGAATTTCAGATACTTTATTTATGGTTGTTAAAGTAGTTATTGGTCTGCAATTGACCGTTTTGTGACATAACTAGATTTATAAATGGCTATAACTCTACTAATCTTAAGCGAATCCAGATAGATAACACTGGGTTCACTTAAATCATACAAATGGACTATTACTGGCACAACAACATCCGAGACTAGAAGGATTCTATTTGGTTTCACAATATCTAGGCTAAACTGTTACCTTTCTCGAGCATTGATCTCAGTGTTTGAGCCACCTCCCCCTCATCAGTTGGGGCCAAGAAACAAGACGGAACAACCGTCCGAATGTTATCGAAGAAGCTGAATTTAACTAGAAAGATTTTCAGCAGGCGTGACACAAAACTGTTAAATACTCATTAAATAGGATTGCCAAGTTCTGTCCCTCGGCACTGGAATCCCCATTAGGAATAATAATCCGCACAGTTTCCCGATTGCTGCGACCAAGCAGATAATGAATGTTTGACTAGGTTTTCTTCAAGTCTTTTTTTTATTTTATTTTAACTTGACAAACTAGTAATTTTTCTTTACTTTCTTCAAAACCCACGGAAATGCGTTTTCCCACACACTTAACTGAACTGCCTTTTGTTGATTAAGCCTCTTCTTAGCAGAAAATACAAAGAATACTTGTTCTTAATGCATTTCTCCAGCTGATTTTCACGCTGAATTTTCGTCACAGAATCTGACGAACTACACTATTAATGTCAATCAGATCTTGTTCCTTGACCCTGAAGCCTGTTGTCTCTCCAAACAATGCCTCCATCAAACAATTAAAGTCTCAATGCCTTCACTGCATCACGAATGAACTTCTTTTCTATTTGTAGAAAATCCTTACAACGGTCGGTGTTCTACATTGGTTGATGTTGACCACTATTATTATTATTATATTATTATTTCAGTAGATGGAACCTATTCATATGGAACAAGCACAAGGTCCACTGACACTGACGTGAAATTAGCTTCCAAAGAATGTTGGTTTCAACATCCCACCACAGACACCACACTGCAGCAGTAACTGATCATAATACAAAGCCAGTGATTTTTCATCGCCCTGGGGGAGACGCGAATCCACGACAACTGAGTGGCTTGCCACGACGCTAACCACTGTACCAGCGGACCAGCTAATATAATTCTATCGGTTTATGATTCGCATGTGCCAACGTAAGAGCTGAAAACCAGACCACTAAAGACTTCGTTTTTTCTCTTTTTGTCAAAACCTACAGACAACGAGGAACATAATTACACTGGTCTGAGTTGTGAAATTTAGGCTATCAAGCTAAGCACTAGTTCTTCTTTGGAGGGGTGGGTAGAGCTTTAGACTGGCATGCTGTAGGCCCAGCGTTCGACTCTCCGACCGGCCAATGAACAATTAGAGGAATTTATTTCTGGTGATAGAAATTCATTTCTCGTCATAATGTGGTTCGGATTCCACAATAAGCTGTAGGTCCCGTTGCTAGGTAACCAGTTGGTTCTTAGCCACGTAGAAATAAATCTAATCCTTCGGGCCAGCCCTAGGAGAGCTGTTAACCAGCTCAGTGGTCTGGTTAAACTAAGATATACTTCAAGCTAAGCACTGGGGAACATTTGGCCATTTAGCGCTTAAGACAGTGAAAAGAGGGAGCTGAACAGCAGGATAAAGAGATCCAGAAAATGAATGAAACGAAGTGTGAAGACTTAGAGGTGGAACTTGAGTAAAAACTACAGTTGCTCTAAGAAGTAATAGTTAGAGGTTGGACAGCAAGACTGAAGAAATGAAGTAGTAATGGGGGTAAAGTCAAAGGCTAAGAGTTTCTCATTGGACGGGTCGATATCATACTCGGCCGGCACTCTGCTAGACCCTCGTTCGATTCTCCGACCGGCCAATGAAGAATTAGAGGAATTTATTTCTGATGATAGAAATTCATTTCTCGCTATAATGTAGTTCGGATTCCACAATAAGCTGTAAGTCCCGTTGCTAGGTGACCAATTGGGTTTTAGCCACGTAAAATAAGTCTAATCCTTCGGGCCAGCGCTCTCTAGGAGAGCTGTTAATCAGCTCAGTGGTCTGGTTCAACTAAGGTACACTTAATTTAACTTTTCAAAGGCTAAGAAGTGGGAGCAGCTTCGGGCCGAAGAATTCACCAACCTTATTCCAGGTTAAACGACAGGAGGTCTTCTGTATCATCCTTCGCCTTATCTTCAAATCAGTTTATAATTACCAGCAAGCCATCCTCACGTAAGGGAGGAAATAATAATACTCAAATGATTACCGTCTGTAGCGTTACCATTAGGCTACCCTGTGTGGCTTCCCCAGGTATATATCCTCTGGCGGAACAAAGGAATCAGTCTGAGTCTTCTTAAATACCAGTTTATTTCTGCCATGAAGATGAGGAGATAAAGAAGTCCCACTGAATATTTCATATCATAATGGCCGGCAATTCTTATCGGCCACCTGTCGTCTACCTGTCATTAACAGGAGAGATACGGCAATTGCAGAGACTAACTTGAGTAGTGTTGCTTCTCTTGTGAATATTGTCATATGTTTATCTCGTATTAGAGCGCGTTTGTCTATTTATTTATTACTTGAAGAGTTTATCTTAAGTTAACTTTCTTTAGCGGTAATTCAGTATTGTCATCAAAATTATTTCATGAAAATACGATGAAAACTAACAAAAATATCAATAAAAATGCATATAAAAATTTACAGAGCAAAATGAAATATTTCCAATATAATCCATATGCATATACTTTTCAGACTTAAAATGTTTAAGTAATTTGTTGATGGGTTTCAAGGTGCAGTTTTTAAGAGTCCTTGTCGAGTTTCTTGCTTATCACGAAAATTTTCGTGAAAAAAAGGTCACAAATGCGACTTTTTTTTTACATGATAAGGCAAAAAGCTGTAACGCAAGATACGGCATTATTAAGCAATACTCACTCTCGCTCTCTCTCTCTCTCTCTCTCTCTCTCTTTCTTTCTCTCTCTCTCTCTCTCTCTCTCACACACACACACACACAAGCACACGCATGTATATGTATATATATATATATATATATATATATATATATATATATATATATATATATATATATATATATATAGATAGATAGATAGATAGATATACATATATAACTACATTTTATATATATACATATATGTATATAATATACATATATAAAATGTATATATATATATATATATATATATATATATATATGTGTGTGTGTGTGTGTGTATACATATATATATATACTCGTATAATGTACAGAGAGAGAGAGAGAGAGAGAGAGAGAGAGAGAGAGATGACACTGTTTAAGGTTGGTTTGACAAGGCATTTTCTTTTCAAAGTCGCCAATAATGCTTCGATGTACTGTAATGTACTTAAAACGGAAAAGAAAGAAAAAATAACAACAATAATACTATTAACATAAGAGCGAGTTATACGAACTGTTAACAGTAAAGACGACTCCTTTAAAATACTTTAAAGTCTGAACGGATGAAGTCAAGTGAGGAATTGTTTTAGGTATACCAGGCTAACTTGGTGACAGATTTCCAGAAAAAATGTGTGAAGATGTGTCTTCCACGGTGTTGTGAACCATTATCAAAATGGCATAGGCAGGTTAACCAAAATAACATTTTCGGCACACACACACACATATATACATTTTATATATATATATATATATATATATATATATATATATATATATATATATTTATATATATATATATATAAATATATATTTATATATAGATGTACATATAAAATTTTAATGACACTAACACGCGAATTCTTTATCAACCAACACCACGGGAGAAAAAAATAGACAGTATGTAGGTCCTTCCCGGTTTTTGACTATATATATATATATATATATATATATATATATATATATATATATATATATATATATATATATATATATATATATATATATATATATATATATAGACTCTACTGGTCACTTTTTACCGATAAGTATGTAATTGTAACAACCACAATGCCCTCTTAACTTCTCGAATTCTTCACACTTTTTGGACACGCTTGTCATTACGAAGTCTTAGATCCAAATGCAAGACTGTGAAGTAAGTAATTCTGATGCCCAGAGCAGGATTCGAACCCCCACCCAGAATATCAAATTCTAGCATTTAGATCTATGGCGTTGTAGTGACACGCATATCCAAAAAGTGTCAAGAATTAGATAACTTAAGAGGGCATTGTGGTTATTACAATTACATATGAGTCTGGTCAAAAATTACCCG
>NC_089794.1:46699541-46722041 GCF_040412425.1 Macrobrachium rosenbergii
ATTGATTGTATATATTTATATATATATATATATATATATATATATATATATATATATATATATATATATATATATATATATATATATATATATATCACTCACTAAAATTTATCACACACCAAACATGCAAGAATTAATTTTCAAGCTAAACTTGTAAACAAGTAAATATAATATCATTAACTAGAAAGACATAAGGAATAAATCTGCCATCATTTCTTTCCCAGAGCAATTCCTCACTTTGTATTATCCTCTTCTATATGACGCCACTCCTCCATACCTGTGCATTTTTCTCATTGTTTCACGAGTACCCCACTGCGCGTTCTGGGGGCGCGCGAGCGCTGGCGTTGGCATATATGGGAAAGCCGTAAGTACAGGAAGAGAGGTTGGGATTACCGTTACACGGAAATCGTAAAACTTTCGATTTCTCGTATTTCGCATTTCATGGGCGCGTGTTTTACCCTTCTAAAATAAGTAACGATTTCATCTGTTCTGTGTGTTTTTATATATATATATATATATATATATATATATATATATATATATATATATATATATATATATATATATATATATATATATATATATATATATATATATGTGTATTATATGTATATATATATATATTTATATATATATATATATATATATATATATATATATATATATATATATATATATATATATATATATATATATATATATATATTTATATATATATATATATATATATAATATATATCAGTAGATGAAACCTATTCATGGAACTAGCCTACAGGGGGCATTGACTTGAAATTCAAGCTTTCAAAGAACGTTGGTTTCAACCTCCCACCGCAGACCCCACACTGCAGCAATAACTGATCATGGTACAGAGCCAGTGATTTTTCATCACTCTTGGGGAGACGCAAGCCCATGACATCTGAGTGGCATGCCACGACACTAACCACAATACCAGTGAATTAAGCTACAAATGTCGTTTAATATCCAATTCGCCCTACTTCGGGAATATCACCGAAGGGGAATTATAACTGATAAATGATTCTATACCTGAGAGAGCTGAGTGGTTAGCCCGTCGACTGGAAGTCGTTGATGGGTACTGTAAGGTATTCGAGTCTCTCATGTACCGAATCACTTATCAGTTGTAATTCCCCTTCGGTGATATCCCGAAACAGAGCGAATTGGCTATTAAAAACATTTATGGCTAAATGTTTGTGCATATAAAATGCCACGGTGATATGATATATATATATATATATATATATATATATATATATATATATATATATATATATATATATATATATATACATATATATACATACATATATATATACATACATATATATACAGTATATATATATATATATATATATATATATATATATATATATATATATATATATATATATATATATATATATATATATATATATATATATATATATATATATATATATATTAGATCACTAGTTAACGAACTCGCCCCACTAATCAAGCACATAAAGTCGATCCCCACAGAGAGGGCGAGGCAACGTCTTTTGGGCCGGCCCCTAAGAAATTCCGTCTCTGCTAACCGAAAAAAGTGAACAAAGTCGACTGTGGCGTATGGATAAAGGACTGGGGCTAGCAACCTCACCCCTAATAGGCTTGCTAAGGGAAAAAAAAAAAGGCTGTGGTGAGTTTCGGTTCGTTCATTTTATCAATTTTTTTTTCTTTTCTTTAAACTCTCTTCGTGAAGGGTTTTCTCTTGAGTTTGTTTTCGTTATGAATTGATTTCTTTCGCTGTAGTTTTTAAAACTCGGTTTCATTCGAAGGTTGAGTGGCGTTCATGAAGACATCTTCTTTTATTTATTTATCCATTATTTTATTTATTTACCTACTTATTTATGTATGTGTCTATTTATCTATTTAATTATTTATTACTTACCTATTTATGTATGTATGCATTTATTTATCTATTTATTTATTTATTTAGATGACTCGCAGACGGGTACGGCTGCCCGCACTGGGCTTAGTCCCGAAAGGAAAGAGCGTTGCAGTGGAGTTAACTTTTGATAAGCTGATGAAAACAAAGGAGGGCTACATGATTCAGGAAACAGGGAATGGATAAGAATTCCACGGTAGTGATGTGTGTGTGTGATATATATATATATATATATATATATATATATATATATATATATATATATATATATATATATATATATATATATATATATATATATATATATATATATGTATGTATGTATGTATGTATGTATGTATATGTATGTATGTACCGGGTGTTTCGAAATTAGAGGGCCCCCCCCTCCCACAGGACAAATGGAAAGTTACGAAGTTTTCTGCTATAGCCTATCTCCAAGAACATTATTTTAAGTTTCTATTAACCCATTTTTCATTTTACATTTATTGTATTTTCAGACTGAGTGACGGAGTTAGGTACAGCCATCACTAACGACTCGGAGGAAATCAGATGGATTGACCGAATCCGGGCTATAACCTTCAGAGAGGACAGGGATGCTGGCGCATCCTTCATTTCACGTTCCTGGATAGCTAAATACATTAAAACAGATGAATCCTTTGTTAAAAGAAACTGGAACAAAAATTCATATGACTGTCATCGCAAAAAGAGTAAGAATCTTGGAAGGCCTGAAGTCCTTTCTCAGGAGTCAAAAGACATCATAGCTGAGGCAGTGGGTAGACCAAGAAAGTCTTTACGTAAATTGGTGCTTGGACTACAAACAAAAGGGGAAAGAAGAGAAGTTATAGTGATGTATATCGTGAGTTGAAAAAATCTGGTATCAAGCCATTTCATGTTATCAGCAAGCCCCACTCAGCAACAGAGAGAAGATCGTGCATGATTTTGTGGTTAATTTCTTCAAGATTGGGATGAAGCTGACTTTCTCCATGTTGCCGCATCAGATGAATTCTTCATTTACACAATCAGGAAGCCAAATCATAAAAATGACATCATTTGGGTTGCAAAGTTGGATGATATCAGCGATGACGGGCGCTATCGCCAAGTTGTGAAATTTCCTGAATGTTTGGGAAATTTTCTCTGTTTCACAGCCAAACGGTTAATGTAAAGAGAAAGGACAGTCATGGAATGGCGAATACTTCAGAGAAACTGTGCTTACTGGTGGAGTATTTCGTTTCCTCAAAGATCCTGAAAATTTGTTATCTGTTGAAGTCACATTTTTGCATGATATGGCACCATGTTTCAAGGCTCTTCACACACAGGAGCTGCTTCGAAACAGTGGTATCGATTTCTTCTCGTCAAGTGAATTTCCAAGTAGCTCCCCCGACCTTAATGTGTGTGAAAACATTGGTAGTATCTTAAAGGATCGTGTTGAAGTGCGCAAGTGAACTATGATGGTATACCAAGCCTCGACGACCTGCGAAGAGAGGTGACCGAAGTGCTCAGGGAAATGGAGTTTTAGTCTCAGCTTTTTTGCGATTTGCTGAAATCATACCCCTCAAGAATGCAGGCTGTGGTACAGGCAGATGGAGGCCACACAAAATATTAAATACTCAGAGAGAAACTTAAATAAATGCCTGTTCTGAATTACTTTTGTTTTTGTCCATATCAATTTTAGTTTATGCTGTAGAAGGGGGGGGGCTCTAATTTTAAAACACCCTGTATGTATATATGATACCTCTCACTTTTAGACTTCTTAAAACATCAAGATTTCAAACCGCATTAAAAATCTCTCTCTCTCTCTCTCTCTCTCTCTCTCTCTCTCTCTCTCTCTCTCTCTCTCTCTCTCTCTCTCTCTCACTGTCATGGCATTGTACACCAAAAGATTTCCACTTAAGCCAACACCATATATTTATCAGCGACGGTGCTTGGTGGGTCTCCAAGGTTACACCCATCTCCAAATTCGTGAATGGTATTGTCTGAGGTGTCAGGCGCAATCGAGCTCTCCGAAGCTTTAGATTCGTCTGCCATTGTCCGAGAAAATATAAATCTTTAAAACTTTTACAATAGAAAGGCTTTGCTCTACAATATAATATATATATATATATATATATATATATATATATATATATATATATATATATATATAAATTGTGTCCATCACTCGAGAAACATGGTATGCGCCGTTTTTTAAATTATTCAAATTACGATTGAAAATCAAAGCTTTCCATATTATATTAACACTGTTTTCTGTGCTATGATCTTACACTCTTTTTAAACTGAATCCAAACCTATATAAATTATGTCTACGTATTAACTGTTGAAAAAAATAGTTTATTAACAGATATTTGCAGAAATGTGTCGATGCATACTTTTATTTTGCTGCAATTCCCCAATTTATGAGCTAAAATCTATTATCTTTGATGGTATCGAATCCCCAAAATACTATTTTTATCGTTACCTAATGTTGTTTTACAATGACGTAGAGTAATAATTGAAAAAAAGAAAATAGCTCCAGCATCCCCTTGGTTGTCTTTTTTCAATAAAATTTCCAAAAAATATTGAAACATTCATAACTAACAGCAATAAGCATTAATAAACACGTCACGGTGCAAGTTCATAATAATCACAACAAACCTGTGGACAATGATTAAGATGAAGACAATGGTGATTAAAGCGAAAAAACTTACAAAAATAGAATATTGCCACACACATTTAATAAACATTAATAAGTATGAACTTTGTTAATAATATTCCTAATAACCCTGTCAATAATGATTAGTAGTGAAGATAACGGCAATGATTGCAAACAAATTTTATAAATTCTAAATATTTCCAAGAAGTTAAAATTGTCACACCTAGCTAATAAACATCATTAAACAACAAGTATGTTAATAATGATTCATTATCATCACTTAAAACAAAGTTATGAAAAGTGAGTCATCAATTATTATTCATAATAAAGTTATGAATAATGATTAATGATAACGACAATGTAAGTGGTGCAAAGAAAATAATCATCAAGGGAAGAATTGGCATGCAAAAAAAGATGACAACGGCAAAATATAGTTTTACTCACCAAAAATTGTCTTTTTGTTGTATTTTTGTGAAGAAGTCAGTTGCATTAATCCATACACAGGCATTGGCCATCAAGAAGGTGGGGGCCTAGTACTGCTGAAAGGCTATGCTACAATTTGCGTTTGTAGCACACTGACAGCTAGACGTGGACAGGGCATGGTCTGCTGTAGGCCCAAGGCGACACAACCCCAGCCGTCGTCTCAGAGTTTGGCAGTCTTCATGGCACTGGAATCCACAAATATTTTTCACCTTGTGCCTTTTGTTTTTGACCAAGGTGGGAGACATCTCTTCCAGCCCGCCTCCCATCAACAAGAGCTTTCACAAGTTGATATGTGAACTTCGCCACGGCGACATCAGGCTGGCTACACCCATCCACTCAAGGAATTTTTCGTAGTGACCCGATGCTGAGACGAGTCTCCAAACACTGATGGAACAAACTGGCAGAAGTTGTGTTTATGGATGCCCTGTTAGGTTTTTGCCGCTCAGATCCTTACTGGTTTTCCTCCCTCAGATTACTTTTCCATAGCAACTTGGGTCCTCATTGCAGTTATTGCCCTGGAAGGTTACAAAGTGGCTCGATCACCACTGTCTTTTTTTTTTTTTTTTTTTGCCTTAGGTCGTTTTCTCTCGATAGGTTTCCTGCTAATATTTCTTTGGAGGTACACCTTCTGCAAGTTGTAGTTCCCTATTACCCAGTAGACCTTGAAGTTCATTTTAATCTTCTTATCCCCCTATTTTGGAAAAACACCCGGTTGCAATAGGAACCGACCATCTTGATGGAACAACTTTCATGGTACCAGTCTTCAACAAAGTTTTGATGGGACAGGCCAAGGTTCTAGCCTTTTAGAAACATTAGCAAACCAGCTTTAGGTCTATTAACCTTTTTTATTTATATTTCCAGCTGTACAAAGTGTTTAGCCTCATCAACAGATGATTCCACAGGCTGGGAACCACTACTTGAGGTGCGAACGTCACTGGCTTCAAAACTTATGGGGTTGGCACACTTGCTCATATGTATAGGCTGCTAGTGGCAAAAGGGGATGGATCTTCACATTCTTTATCACTATCACTGCTATAGCAATGTACTCACTCGTTACCTGCTGTACCGCTGTCACTATATAATCGTGATAATAAACAATCTTTTTCCTTTCCTTTCGCACTAGTACTAGCTCCCCTTTAACTCTTCCCTTTTCCCTCTACAGTATCACGCTTTCCTCTTGACCATCCCCTAGTGTGACACTCAATAACAACATTATCGCCAAGAGTTATTACCGGAAAGGCTCATAATCATCACAGTCACCATCACCTAGACACGAAACATCATCCAAAGTGGCTTTAGGCGTACCATTACCATAGAAGCCACCGACACACCTATTTTCCTTTTTGCTTTTTAGTTTTCTGAAAAGAAGATTATTGTGCCGGTTTTATCTGTCCGTCCTCACTTTTTTCTGTCCGCATTTTTTCTGTCTGCCCACAGATCTTAAAAACTACTGAGGCTAGAGGGCTGCAGATTGGTATGTTGATCATCCAGCCCCCAGTCATCAAACATACCAAATTGCAGCCCTCTAGCCTCAGTAATATTTATTTTATATTTAAGGTTAAAGTTAGCCATAATTGTATGTCTGGCAACGATATAGGCCAGGCCACCACCGGACCGTGATTAAAGTTCATGGGCCGCGGCTCATACAGCATTATACCGAAACCACCGAAAGATATCTATTTTCGGTCTCCTTGATTATACGATGTACAAAAAACTCGACTGCGACAAAGAAACTTCGGAGCATTTTTTACTTGTTTCACATTATCCTGAGAATCCACTTTATCTAAATTAATTATAGCCGTAAAATTATCGATATGTGAATTAATAATAGCGTCGATAATAGCGAGATAGTTGTCTGCTTGCGGAACAATCACGTGTTCACAATCTCCTTACAACAAAAGCGCTGATTGTTTGGACCGCCGCTTGGCATATAGCACGTGTCTACATGATGGATATTTCATATAACGGACCTCCAGAACTTGGTGTGAAGATTATATAGTTCGCCAGATGGTGTACAACATTACTCTAGATGGTGGAAATTTGTCATACTTATCCAAAAACATGTTGCGCAGTCCTTCGCGTTGGGCGAAAATCTCTTAACATTAAAAGCTACATGCAACCATAATAAAGGCGTCATACAGCGTCACTCTTTATGCCACAGTTTGCCGAACGGAGGCTGCTTCAAAACCGAATTTCGTTGGGAATGGTGCATAACGTGCTTCCTGAGTAGTACACTATATATATGTATATATATAAATATATATATATATATATATATATATATATATATATATATATATATATATATATATATATATATATATATATATATATATATATATATATATAAATGGATGGATGTGTGTATGTTCCACATACACTCTGATTGCATTGAGCATTCTCAGCCAAACTTGGTATACATACGACTTACTATCTCGAAAAGAACACTATCTGGGTATGACATCACTGGCACCAGAGGCTGGGGGGTGGTGTGGAAAAGGGGGTGACATGTTAAAATAACACAGAATTACAGACATTAGTTTCTAATCCATAGTTTTCGAGGTTGCTGAGATGAATAGTGACGCTTCCGATGCACTTTAAGTCCAACTTCAGCCCCGATAGAAAAGGGGGTGTGAGAAGTGTGGGAAGGGGGTGACATGTAAATATAACTGAAAAAAAAACAGATATTAGCGTCTAATCCATATTTTTCAAGCTCGCTGAGATTTAATAGTGATACTTCCTATGCCCTTTAAGTCAAAGTTCAGACCCAAGGAAGGGGGGTGAGAAGGGGTGGGAAGGGGGGACATGTAAAAATAACCGAAAATGACAAATATTAGTGTCTAATCCATAGTTTTCGAGGTTGCTAAGATGAATAGTGACACTCCCAATGCTCTTCAAGTCAAAGTTCAGCCCCGATAGGAAGTGGGGGTGAGGAGGGGTGAAACACAAAATGTCAAAAATCCTGGGCAATGTAGCTGAAGCAACTATTTTAACAGGAAAGGGAGAGAGTGAGAGGGAGAGGAAGTGAGAGAGAGAGTAGAGGGGGTGTTGGCAGAGAGAGAGAGAGAGAGAGAGAGAGAGAGAGAGAGAGAGAGAGAGAGAGAGAGTTTATTGGTTGTTATTCAGAGTTTCCCAGAAGCGCTGGGTTGGTCATATATATATATATATATATATATATATATATATATATATATATATATATATATATATATATATATATATATATATATATATATATATATATATATATATATATATATATATATATATATATATATATATATATATATATATATCAACACGAATTTCGTTGGAAATGGCGTATAACATGTTTCTCGAGTAATAGAGTCACACACAGACAGTGAGAAATTTACACACACACACACACATATATATACATATCTTTTCCAATAATCATTATAAGTTTTTGAATGACATACGGTACATGTGACTACTAAAACTACAGATTTGTTACCTTGCCTGCATTTGTTAAAAATGTTGCACACGTTTTTCAATGAGCTGACCTACTGAACTATTCATAGAATTTCCTTAGTATCCTAACTTATACAGATGTTCGTAAATATGTATATATTCAGCGTTTAAATAATAATAATAATAATAATAATAATAATAATAATAATAATTAAATCTCTGTTTGACGGATAAGAGACTGTTTCTGACAAAGAGAAACCATACCTTTCTGACAATAATTTACTTACAACAGTTGATACGAAAGTGATGTATCATGCCAATACTTGAATAATCCTATATTTTTGCCATACAAACCATGCGTCCTTTTGTTCATTTTTTTCTTTTTACTTAATCGAGCGTAATATGCAGATCCTTCACCATATATTCATTGTTCCTCCCAACACCCAGTTCCTTCCACCTCTCCCGCTCTCTCTCTCTCCCCTCTCTCTCTCTCTCTCTCTCTCTCTCTCTCTCTCTCTCTCTCTCTCTTGAGTAGCATTTGAATTGCAAAGGTTCTCTCAATGTATTGATACATTCTCTATTTTTCTCCACTGTGTTATGACCTTTGAACTTCATTGTGCAATCTGGAATCTCTCTCCCTCTCTCTCTTGCAACGGTAATTGTTACTAAATCTTGCATCGTGTAAGCTGTAAAGTAACTGGATGGAAACTTATATTATTTTTAATGGATTCTTTTCCCCTTGAAGGCTGGCTTTGTGTGTATATAGCTATCAGTCAGTTTATATATCTATGTATATATGCTATCATATCATATATTATATATATATATATATATATATATCAATTGATATATATATATATATATATATATATATATATATATCATATTGTAGATATGTATATATATATATATATATATATATATATATATATATATATATATATATATATATATATTTATATATATATTTATATATATATATATATATATATATATATATATATATATATATATATATATATATATATATATATATATATATATATATATATATATATATATATATATATATATATATATATATATATCCTATATATATATAACATCCTGTGATTCACTGAAGTAATGCCATAACCTTTCCCTTGCTTTCCTTCCGACCTATTTTATTCTCACTGAAGGACACGAACACAAAGAGAGACAGAGGGAGGCAGAGTGAGGCAAAGAAAGTTGAGAGAATCTCTCAAGAGAGAAGTGACGGCTACATCAGAGAAATAATGAGGAGCCACCTTATAGATAAAGTCAGTGCCTCCCAAAAAAAGTTTGTTGGACATTAATGTGAAAATGAAGAAACCGTTCCTTCTTCTTCTTCTTCTTCTTTCTTCTTCTTCTTCTTCTTCTTCTTCTTCTTTTTTAATATTATAATTCAGAGCCTTCTCCCAGTGGGGTCGGGTAGTCGATTTTATTCTCTAAATTCTCAATCCATTTATACTCATAACGCATTGCTCCCTGATTCTGGTGCTTATTTTCAAGTTGTTTCTATTTCAACCTTGACAGGTCCTTGAACACGGCACTAATTTTCATTTGTTAACATTCGTAGCTTGATCAATATCTCCATCACAACTGATGATCCACGTTTTTCAGGGTATTTTTCTTCATATAAGGTGAATATGTACTTTTTTTTTTTTGTTACGAGGTTCACTAAACTTTCTATACAAACTAGAACATTCTCGTCATTCGACACTTTAAAAAAAAGGACAAAGAGACAGGATTTTTTGCGGGGTCTGTTCAGCGAGAAACTGGAGAACAAGATTCCCTGGACAACATCAGACACCTGTAAATTCCGACAAAACCTCCTACGGTGCCATAATGAATAGACTTGGACGCATCCATAGGGGTTGGCTCCGAATAACCTCTTTCTGCTGGACAGCTGAAGTCAGTTTCAACGCCCCCTACCTTAACCCCCCCCACCCCTCTCTCTCTCTCTCTCTCTCTCTCTCTCTCTCTCTCTCTCTCTAAGACATCTCAAGGATGTCCTCCAAGATCCAACAGTGCCGAGTGTGAGAATATCTCACAGGCAAGATTTGCACAAACTAATGCTGACAATGGAAATCGCTTACTCAATTGTTGAATAACTTTAACAGAGCGTGACGATCTTTCGGGACGCTATTTGTCTTTTGACCTATTTTCGTGTCCGCTCTCACTTCTCAATCCGCTTTATTTGTTGTTACGATTTCGTCATTTTCATTTGTAGTGTTTTTTTTTTTTATTTTACTGTATTTAAACAACTGGGGTTCGTCTTAATCTTAACCCGGAAAAAAGCTGTACTTAAAACTCTGGATACAATGCATCTTTGGTTCATTTGTAAACACAAATGTATAAATGATGACCATCTTTGAAAGAAGCAGAGCTAAGCTTTAGGTTTTAAATTTGGTGCTGGATTTCGACATCCGTTCAGAATATAAAAATCAGCAAGAAGAATAGTCCAGATATACCTGATATTTTCTTTCTTTCCCTGCTGACCTTTATCAGCCTCTCCATCGCTGAATACCTTACATTAACGCCATGATAACTTTTCTTCGATCAGTTACTAGTCCAGTCATTCATTAACCTTCAAAATCGAGCCCGAAATTTGCTCTGGTCGGACTCTATCCGTGACGTCATGACGAGTGTGTGACGTCATCTCGCTGAGCATTGTGGGAAGTCGTCAACCCTTGCTCTCAGCTACACCAGCAGTCTTGTCCGAGCAGTGAGACGAAGTGGAAATCTAGTGGCCCTGTGTGTCTATCGTCTTCTCTCTTGAATCTCGATTGAACGCGATCTCGTAACTTAAAATTATCTTGTGTGAATGACTTTAGATTTGTGTGATTTATAACAACTGTCAGCCGTCAAGAGAATCAGCCCACACTTTGTGCGAAGTGGCGGACGGGAAAATAACTGGTTTAAAGTCTTCTGTCAAGTGAGAAGGTAAAATTTCTTCTTCCATTTTGGTTTGTTGCCTTTGACCATGCTCTGCTTGAAAGAAATTTCTGACAGAAATGAGGCGTACACACTAATAACGGGAAAATACCTCCCATGTAAAAACTATATACTCTATATCGGTATTTGTAAACGCCCACAGCAAGTACCCAACCACTGTTTGTGTGTGTGTGCGTACGTGCGCGCGTTTGAGCGAGTAGTAAGTACTACCTGGAATTAGGCTAGTAAAGGTTAGCATTCAATTACCTGTTCGTTCCTCGAAGAAATTATCCTGATTTTATTAGGTCGCCAGGTATGACGCGGCCGACGAGCGCGGTTCTGAAAAAAAAAAAATAGATTGTATTAGGCTTATGGAAGGACTCCAGCGGAGATATGTTAGGCCTATGTCATACTCGTATGTAACCAGCCATTCCATGTAATTAGTAGTATATAGACAGCTGGTTTTTGAATAATGGTCCTAAATGTATAAGCTCAACGAAGGTTGTTACTTTTGTTTTATGTGAGTAGTTATTTTACAACAACATGAGACTAAGGATAAAGGCGTATGTTTATCTCAGAACTTAAGTAGTCTGATTACAAGGAGCCAAATAAAGCTAGTCTCCTGCTAGCACGGTCTCTTACTCGGTGAGCATTCAACAGAAAGCTTGCACTAAAATGGACCCCCCCCTTTTTTTTTGTTTGCCTTTATTTGTCTGTTAAAATGAATGTATGTGTCTGTTGTTATGCGTATCAGCGAAATTTATCGAGCTCGATACCACTGTCCAGTGACTTTCATTCCTCGGCTACCAAGCTATAGATTTTTCTTGCTCATGTTGTCCTAGACTATTATTTATGGCCTTTCTTCCATTTAAGATGCATGTTCATCGCCCCCTTCATGATGGATTCCTTCTTTTACCCTTTGGACATAGAGGGTATGAGTCAGAGGGTATTTCAAACTGAAGGTCTGGTTAGGTGTAATGGTTTAGTGTTCAAGCTGGAAATTATCTGCTGAAGACCACGTTATGATGACAAAATGAGGGAAAATAAAAGTTAAGATATTGTCATATAAAGCCAGTTTTCGGTCTTGAATCTAATCATCGTGCTTGGGATTAATATATTAAATGTAATGAAACCTTCCTTCAGGTCGCCTTGTATTCTGAGTCTTGTTTCCTTAATATTCATTCTTCTTGAAACACAATGCTTCGGTGTTAAGGTGAAGCTTGAAATATTTTTATTTAACCACAGCCGTCGTATTTTTAGCATCTTCGTAAAAATATTTATAAAAAGACCTAGTTTGCAAAATATAACTTACAAAGTACTTTCAAGGCTTTAAGAACCTATCGTCCAAATGTAAGTTTCATTGCATATTACAACGTTTAGTGAAAGACGTAATGTTTTTAATTATCATATTCATGATTGTTAGAATCCTTTCGGTAATAGTAATTCTCGGGTATATGGCTCGCTGGATAATTGTAATAAAAGTAGAGATTGGTGGTAACCATAGCTTGCAGTACATCACTAGGGTCTATTGTTGCCTCCAATACTTGCCTTCCGGTTCACTGTCAAAAATAGCTCGTTATTAATTTACTTATGGCAGGGTGTTTGGCTCCCCCTCCTTTCTGTCTTGCTTATCAGCCGCAACTATTGAATCGTCACTGACAAAGGTAGCCCAGTTGCTTTGCCTGATGCAAGTGTATCACTTTGACAGAAATATATATATATATATATATATATATATATATATATATATATAATATATATATATATATATATATATATATATATGATGTATATATATATATAGAGAGAGAGAGAGATTGCAGTTTTATATACATTTGTCAATCGAGCATTTTATGAATGCGGAGAAGCTTGCTTTTAAAAGAACTAACACAATACATATTGCCACGCAATTTGCAAGTAACAAACTAATGATTACACACTTGAGAAGCTAAATGACATTTAGAACTTAATATATATATAAAACACACGCATAAGTCGGCGCTGTAAGAATTCGTTATTCTTACTGCTCAGACTTGTCTGCTTGTGTTTTATATGTTATTAGAGTTTTAAATGTCATTTAGCTTCTCAAATGTAATCATTGTCTTCCTTGATTTATAAAATTTATAACACGAATTCTCCAGGATATTGAGCCGTCAAGTTTTAGAACGAATATTTTATATACTTACAGTATGTATATAATGTGTTTAATATATATATATATATATATATATATATATATATATATATATATATATATATATATATATATGTGTGTGTGTGTGTGTGTGTGTGTGTGTGTGTGTTATTTATTAGTTGTACTAACCTCTTACGCAGGCTATCATTCTGTTACTCAATAGTGTTACGGCTTTGGATTGGAAAAGGCAAAAGTTTAGAAATGACACGTGTTGCTATATATATATATATATATATATATATATTTTTTTTTTTTTTTTTTTTTTGCAGTAGCTATGTTAAATCTCACTTTGTCATTTTTGAGGCCTTGATGGTAGTTTGATTATCAAAATTTTATTGCAGTCCGTAAGATGAAACAGATACTGTAATGACATTTTTTTCGTAAGAAACAGCCGAAAGTAAGTAAAAATTCTAATCAGTCTCAGTTCAGCAAAAATAAAGTAGGAAACTCAGGGAAGTAAAGTAAATGGAGGAACACTGATTACAGGATATATATATATATATATATATATATATATATATATATATATATATATATATATATATATATATATATATATATATATATATATATATATATATATATATATATACTGCATATATGTATGTATGCATGTAGCCTATGTAGCCTATATTGTAGGGTCCATCCGTGGTTGTTATAGATTCTCTTGAAAATCTAAAAACCAGTCTACTCTAATCAATGTGTATAACATACGTGTCTCTTCAGAGGAATGTGTCTTTTTCTTTTTAATTATCAACGCAAACTCAAAATATTGATTATTACTGCTTTTAAAGTGATGCCAGATCTGTAAATCGATTTGATACAGTAAGTGGCCGCAATATACGCATTCATCACAACGTTGTGTTCTTGTAGAACTGGAGCTGACCCCGACTCGAGTATGTTTGACTCTTGTTGCAGATTGTATGGAACGTTGGGTTTTCTCTATGCATTCCTGTAGGGGGGGAATGCCGTCAGTACACCTCAGACACGGTGCACTGTAGGCATTACTTTGCAGCGCCCCTTTGGCCCCTAGCTGCAATCCCTTTCATTCCTTTTACTGTACCTTCATTCATATTCTTTCTTCCATCGTACTTTCCACCCTCTTCTAACACTTTTCTTAGTGCAGCCGCGAGGTTTTCCTCATGTTACACCTTTGTGACCTTTTACTCTCAATTTTCCTTTCAGCGTTGAATGACCTCATAGTTCCCAGCGTTTGGCTTTGTCCTAAATTGTATACTCTCTCTCTCTCTCTCTCTCTCTCTCTCTCTCTCTCTCTCTCTCTCTCTCTCTCTATATATATATATATATATATATATATATATATATATATATATATATATATATATATATATATATAACGTTTATTAAACATTTTCATTGGTAGTTGATTTTATATAGTTGCTGTTTACCCTGATACTGTTAACATACTGCTCTCATTATTAGGTCTTTTGACATATTCCTTTCGCATGTCCACGTAGCCTAGGGACTGAAAAAAATTAAGTATACCTCAGTTTAACCAGACCACTGAGCTGATTAACAGCTCTCCTAGGGCTGGCCCGAAGGATTAGATTTATTTTACGTGGCCAAGAACCAGTTGGTTACCTAGCAACGGGACCTACAGCTTACTGTGGAATCCGAACCACATCATACCGAGGAGTGAATTTCTATCACCAGAAATAAATTCCTCTAATTCTTCATTGGCCGGCCGGAGACGTGAACTCTGGCCAGCAGAGTGCTAGCCGACGACTCTACCGACTTTTCCAACGAGGAATTGTAGGGACTGAATAGGAACATGAAGCTGGGTTTGGCTTACACGGGATAAAAACGACCAACCATCGAATGGTCAACAATTTGACTTGGGAGTTGAATTTCACTCCTGCCACATGGTGCCATGCAGATAAACTAGCCCTTCATGCCTCAAAAAAAAAAAAAAAAAAGTAGTAGTCCCACTAAGTAGGCTGATGCAAATATATAGTGTTCGTATGGGTGTTGATCCATCATGGAATGCCGTTTTTGTTGTGCAATTATATTCATAGGCCTAACATTTTCAGCTGTCTTTTCATATCTTTCATGTTGCTTCTATACTTTTTCATTGAGTCTTCGGGATTAAGGCAGCCCGTCACAACAATGAGTAATTAGTGAATTAAAGTGATTACACTGTAGTAATGGGCGTCAGCCATGCATTCTATTTTAGGCCTAATCAACTAAATGGAGTTCGCCTTTTATCTAGTGTGAATGTTCATGAAAGGATAATTCTAATAAATGTAATTGCTGGGCGACGTGAGCAATCCTCTGATTGTCTGGGCCAGTTGCCTTTATTTTATATAACCTGGGCTGGTCGTTTCCAAAAATGTGAAACCAAATACCGCCAACCCTGGTACCACTCGGCTTTAGCTGTATGGCTGCATGGTATTATTCCTTGTAGTGCCCTATGTTAAATATTACACAAAGGCATTCGATGTGATGTTTTGTAGACTGTTAATTTGTTAATAAAAACCCATGCGGGCTTTTCCTGATTCAAGGCAACTTTTACACGTGGATTTTTTGGGCTTCATGATAAAGTTGTTCTTTCGGTTGTTTCTTATTCTCCTGAACATAATGATACTGTAGATTTGACAGTTAAAGTGGAGTACGCCCTCTAAATCTCAGAATGTCTGTGCACTAATTTGTAAATAACAAATGAATTCGCAGGTCTCACTTTGTTTGCGTCTTCAGTGGAGTGGGACCGGGAAAAAAAAAACCCAATGACTGTTCCACGTGGTGTTTCATTTTAAATTATGACCGCCACAGGTGTTAACGTGGTTCATGATGTTATCACCTATAATCTGTTTCAACTCATCTGTCCACTCACGGGTGACTGTGTGGCACATGTGCATGAGTAGCTCATGATTGGCTGAAAATCAACGTTTCCGATATCGTTGGCTCATTGCAATAAAAAACCTTTTCATCAATAACACATTTGAATTTTTTATATACAAGAACCCCTCATACCTTGTATAAATCACACTTACGGATTTGTATTGATAATATACCTTTGCAGGTACAAGAAAGACGAGCTTGTATCAGACAGTCTACTCATATCAACTGAAACGAATGATGGGCTTTCAATAATTACGTCTTATTCAACTGGTATAGCACAGGCTACACGTAGACCAATGCCCAGGTCATAAAAATTCCCTATCGCACAAACTTTATTACCTGAATATAAAAATAACTTTATGATACCAACCTTATATCTACGTCCGTAAACCAGAAAAATAACGTTTTTAATTGTTGACCGCTAGGACACGATTGGCAAGCGAACGATATAGGTGTATGCAACTGAGTCGCCAGGTATTTGATTTTACTGGCCTTCTAAGCACACTTTCATTCTATCTTAGTCAAAATTACTTTCTTATTGTAACCATTATTTATTCGTTCTCTCCAAGTAGCGTTCCATGTCTTACATTTTATATTTTAGGCAACTTTTATGCCGTAGAATGTCCACACACAAACGGTGACAGGAACTCAATAGAGCTTCAAACCTATGTCGATAAGTTATTTAGCAAAATACTCCTGAACTTGCCCAGTCACTGAGCTACTATAACGAATTGTATGTTAATAAAGAAATATATGAATATACAAAGTATTCTGAAAAGAAAACCACGATACCCTTGCCATGCATTAACGGAGATTTCCTGCCTTCCAGCCAAGTTGCTTTGGCTGTTTATTTCACCTACCTCGGACAGCCTGGTAGACAACAGTATTTCATGCTATTTCGAATATTACATTACTCATGTAACTCACGTGCAAGAAATTATTAAAATGAATTTAATTCGCTCTCGCACAGCCAGATGTCCTTTTATTTACCTACCATGACATGTAGCAATTATTATAGGTTTATCATTCGATTGTGTTCGATATGCGTAGACTATTCGATACCAGCTCGCCCTTTGTGTGCTTGTACTGTCATACTATCGATACAAATCGGCATGTTTAGATTTATATAAGAAGGTGTGAGGGCTCTTTGTATATATAAGCATTCAGATGTATTAATGAAGAAATAGTCTACATCTTTATGACAGCAACATTTATTTCAGCCAATCACGAGCTAGCTATGTGTATGCCTCATCTATGTAAAACTTATGTTGGTGAGTGGACAGATGAAATGAACTTGACTATAGTTTTCTTTTGGCTCACTCCAATCTCACGAGTTAAACATCATTTCGAAATGATGGTTAACAGCAATCTTGGATGGCCTGGTTCAGCTGCACCCAACGTTGCTCCAGTAGTTTATATATATATGGGTCTGCATGCCATTTTTCTTGTGTTTCTGTGGTGTTCTTGGAATCTGCAGCAGAGCAAATTGATGTTTTTCCTGTTTCGTCAAAATAATTAGCTTTTATGTTCCTTTTAGTTGTAGATATAGTGTGTCCCTTTTGGTTTAATATGATAATTTGCTCCTTTTTGCTTCGTTAAAGCAACTGGGTGTTCGTTTGGAAGCTGGGCGATGTGTTTCTTGTTCGAATTCGGAATGTAGGACGTCATGGGACTGAGAGATATGCCTTAGTCATGCAATTTGATGACGCTGATGAAGCAATCAACATTCATGGAGTATCAGTCTTTTGTAGTGTTTGTGAACACAACTTTCCCCGCGGATTCCTGGTGCTTGCAGCCTGAGAGAATCTCTCTGGACACCAGAACCTTTCGTTCGAGTCGTCATTGTTTGAGGATGAGTTTTTTTTTTTTTTTTTTTTTAATGAGTTGGTTCTCTTGAGTTCTTAGGCTACCGTATGGAAGCGATGATGCCTTCGCATTTATATTACAGTCAGGGCTCAAGTTGTGAATGCATAGTTGTCCTTTGCTTAGATTTTATTCATTTTGCAGTGCTTAGTAAACAGTTTTCAGTAATTGCATAGTTCGGTATATAGTTTTCCTTTTTCTGAGAGCGGTGACAGTGTAGAATTGATAATTAATGTGGAGTACGTCGTATAATAAAAGAAAAAAATCAGAATGTGTATGCATTTCATGTCTTATGATGAACTGTCTTACGATGAACTGAGTTTCCGGTTCTCTCAGAGCGCCTCTGTTGGATTGGGACCCTTGGAAAAACAAGCAGGTAACAGGCTGAATGGATAATTTCAACCACTGTACAGTTTCTATTGTGTAGTCTATAGTTTTAAGGCACTGAGCTGCGATTTTATCCAGTTAAAAGGACATTTAAAGGAAGTTTCCCCATTTTATTTTGAATATGAGATGAAATTTGCTTCATGGATTATGTTTTGTAGATGATATTTGTAGGTCAGGGAGAGGCCATGCCTATTCTTGTGATATTTTGTCTGTATTCTGAGCCACATAGGCTAGCTGCACTCCACTTGGGTGCCAACGAGATTCACCCTCCGCCTCTCTCTCTCTCTCTCTCTCTCTCTCTCTCTCTCTCTCTCTCTCTCTCTCTCTCTCTCTCTCTCTCTGCCTTTTACAGCCTCCCATTCATTTTCACCGCTCCTTGCTCCTTTTCTTCACTTGTAAATTGGTAGTCTCTTGACACGTACCGCAATTATCCTTGAGACAGTTATTCTGTTTGTTGTTCTGTATTTTCTATGAATTTTTACTTTTCCTTTGTTTTTTTTTTGTCTCTTGTGTTTGCTTATCGGAAGCATAATGAGTCGTGTCGGCAGTGGCCACCTTTCTTACACAAGCAGCTGCCTAATTACCGGAAATGTGGATAACATATGGATTCGAATTAACAGGTTAGCTAACATTGAGCTCTCATATCAGAGCACCTTTTAAAATGCAACTGTCTACATTATGGACCAAGGCTATAGAATTGTTTAGAAAGGATTCTTTTTTTTCCTGGTTTGAAGTAACTGAGGTTTTTAATGTATATGTGTTGATTCTGATGAAAATTCATGTAGGCCTCTATGGTGAATATGAACAATAGTTTGCTAGCCTATCTACATAGAGGTTGTGTATGTTGTTTTGTTACTGAATGGCCCGATATTTTGGCGTTAAATTAGAAATAGATTAACGCTGATATTGGGGAGAAGTTTCGTTATTTACGTGGAATCCACAAACGGACGTTTTGAATGACGCAGGCTGAAATCAAGCACGAATTTATCTAATCTCTTTTTGCGGAAACAAGTACTATTTGCACTTACGCACACACACACATTATTTGCTATCCCAGGAAATAGTTGCTCTTGTAGAAACAGCGCCATGCTTTCATCAGACTTCAGTAAGTTTAAACGACATAGATCAAGCAAGCCGAATTTATTTTGTTTAGTCGCCACGACTGGTCTTTCCGGAATTCATTTGACGTAGTTTACCGTCCCGTCCATTCAAGGTAACGCTTATCTCGTCGTTGTTGTAATGAAGTGAAATTACAAAAAAAAAAAAAATAATTGAATTCATAGCTGTTATTATTGTAAGGTTAGTCTGGCCTTGTGCCAACTCGGGCAGCCTGTACAGGTAATCGTGGCTTAGCACATGATTATTAAGGTTTGAGAATCACTTGACGCCATTTGCTGTCATTATAGACTAGTTTCCTGTACCTTGAAAACGGAGATTTTTGTGGTTGCAATAACAGAGTATCTACTTTTAGCTTAAAGTAGGTTGACCTTTGACTAGCCTGCCCCTAAATAAGGGAGAATATTTACCATTCCCTTAGGGCCACGGTTTCTTATGACAATGTGACAATTGCAGTATTAAAGGGTACATACAGCTGAAGGGTATTTTTATTCAGCGTTGAAAGGCGTTGATTATTTGTTTTCACATCACTTTACCTTCGTGCCCGTATCATTCGATGTTTCTTGTTGAAGTTGCAATGCTTATTTAAAAATGATGCTGAAATCTGAACAGAACAGTAGTCTTTTTTGCGTCCTCAACTTTTCGTTATTTTTTGTTTAGTGCTTTGGTACGTTAGCGGTTGTATGAAAACTGTAATTTTAACGGCTAGTTTCCTGGTTTGTCGTTGTTTGTTTTTAAGGACGGCATTTTTTGGAAAATGCAGACAAACCAATTCTATGGTCTTCCTCCTCCTCAGCTTAGTCTGGGTGGATGTTTTTAATGATCCTTTATCGAGGAGTTTCAGACTTCATTGAATGGCTCGTTCACAGTTTGTTTTGGCAAATATTTTACGGACGGATACCCTTCCTGACTCCAACCTTCCCTACTTATCCGAACTTGGGAAAGGTGAAAAGCGTAATCATTGGATTTTATCTTTCGCAATGTAGGCTACTTTCCTGTCAAAAATGACGCCAATACTTGAGTCATTTTACAGATTCATGATGCTTATGATAAATATATCAAACATTGTTGCTCTTCATTTTCCTGGCTTATTATTTTGTGACAGCTTAATATGAAGTTCGTTACTTGTAGACTCTGCCTTGCTTATTATTCTTGTTGTTACTCTTGTTCTGTTTGAAGTCAAGCCAGAATTGGACTTCTTACACGTTCCTTGTTTTCATTATATGGGAATTCAGTTAATTTTGATGCATTTCAGAAAAGCAGCAAGATTGTTTGTCAAGTCTGACGGATTTTCATCTCACAAAGTAGCTACTTTCCCGTTAATTGATCTTAGAATTGATAACACTTAATAAAGTGTAGTCGTTACTGGTTTGGAAGTCTTGAATGACTTTGACAGTGTGAGAAATATTGGCTAGTGTCTGCATCCTACAACAATTCCTTAGGAATGCCAGTTGCCGCTAGTGAAACTAAAAAATGGTCCCACAAGTACGATTAATACGACTTTTGCAGCGGTTAGTTTTATTTCTCTCTTCAAGTTCCTTTCCACGGCTTCCTACTTTTCGCTGCTTTCCGCAATACTTCCTACACTCATGGTTTTTCTTCTTGCCATTTTGAGATTTTGTGTATAAGCGGTAATGGCTCTACTAATGGCGGTCTGCTGTAAAGTTTCTTAATGGCTGTATTTATGTCTGCTGAAGTTCATGTGCTTGTTTGGCAACGGCTTTCGCAAAATTCTTCCTTTTTCGCTGGAGCGGAAAATCGGGACTTTTCATGATCTTGTTCTTTAAGGAAAAAGACCCAACAATTCTTTGAAACTGTCACTTTGGAAATTTAAGTTATGCGCCAGTATTTATAACAGACAACAGTCATCAGGTACATTACTATGCTTTGATCAGAACGTGTCAGTTAGTAGCTGGGCGAATACAAACTTTTCCTAGTACAAGAATACTAGGAAATTATATTACTGTTTTGTTTTATTAATTATTAAAGAAATTTCACTATGAACTTGGTTCATGAACTTGTAGACGAAATACCAGTGGATTATGGTGATATAAGAAGACAGACCAAGTAATAGGAATGAGACGAAAAGGGTCCTCTTATACTTTAGGAAGACCTTGAAACTGATTTTATCTGTAAATTTTCTCAGTCTTTTTTAAGTGTCCATCCATTCATTCATTTATTTTCTTATATCAGGTTTGAAGTATATATATGTGATGTCATTTTCGCAATACCTCTTCCAGTCAAATCTCTCCAAAGACCTTGGATTGTTATTGAGTCGACCATTCAGCAAATTAGGTTAGAATCAACTTTATTAACGGCGCTTATTCGACTTTCAGCTTCATTGACTCTACTTTTGAAAAAGGTGCAGTCCTGAATTTGTTCTTTCCTTTTCCTGGGTGGGCCGGTAGGTGTAGGGTTAAGTGGGACGGTGTTTTATCTCGCGTCAAATAGTACAAAACTTTTCCGAACCTGACAAGGAAAAGAATGTTGGAGTTAATAACCGTTTATGTGATAACAAATGGCATGGGGAGCAGTGTGCTTTAGTTGAATTTAATGTAAAGTGGTTGACTCGTGGTTTTTTTTATTTCCACACATTAGGCTGGGGTTTGAGGAGTCAAATAGAGACCCGAGTCTGTCTGTTCCACTGACGGTTAAACGGAA
>NC_089794.1:46727041-46749541 GCF_040412425.1 Macrobrachium rosenbergii
CGTTACATTAGGCGTGTGGTCTCGTAGGCTTAGTGTTATCGTGAAGTAGGCTATACGAATAGTCCGAGAGCGATCCATAAGAAAAAAGGGTAGATATTACAAGTTCCGTTCTTGGCTGGTGTTAAGCATCGTTAAGCAGTATTCGGGTAGGTTGTAATACCAGATTTAGGCCACATCATGGAGATTGGCATCCCTGTTAAAGGGCGTATCGTAGACTGCGGCATGATTGGTTCTTGCTAGTGCCTTGAAGCAGGAGGCACCTAGTCATCTGTACAGGAACTGTGACTTGCACGATTCTGTCATGGCAGCGATTCTTTGACGCGGTGACGCCGCCAGTGTTCAGTTTACAGAATCGCCTGCGTTAAAAATGTACGTAAGCATGAATGATCTTGTTGATTATCTTCTTGGTTTACTTTGCTCTTTATGAATTCATGGCATGACACAAGAAAGATACAGACTGAGGCATAGTGAATTTGAAACTGCTTAATAGATGATTTATGTTTTATACGCTGATCTTGTTCCCCAGCTTTTGCAAAACCCTCCCTCCCTTCAGGCGAAGCCCTGAGCTCAAATAGTATTCACAAGATAACCAGATTTCAGAAACTTTTGACATCAAGTAACTAATCATTATACCGTACTTCTCCGTGGCACCAAAGGCTAGACAATTTCGTCTCCTTATATGATCGTGAGTTTAGTCTTTTTTTTTTTTTCAAAGACATCCTTGTCAACACCAGAGAAATCAAATTCTTCGCCAGTTTTTTTTTTCCAAGTTGACCAGGTGGAGAGAGAGAGAGAGAGAGAGAGAGAGAGAGAGAGAGAGAGAGAGAGAGAGAGAGAGAGAGAGATTAGTTAACCTTGTGTGCAGTATTATAGTGAATTTCATTATTTTTCATGTTATGAAATAAGTCAAGAAAATATCTCGGTAATAATGTAAAAAAATTACCGTGGCGATATTTATAAGCGGAATATGAGCATTGTAGCCTTTTAGGCTTTGTATTCTACCACTTGTATCGTGGAGGTTTGTTTTAGCTGCATTGATGAATCAGGATTCTGCACATTCCATTCCTACTTTTGTTTTCCTTTATGGACAGTAAATAATAAATGCAATGAACATAGAAAGCAACGGAGGTATTGCGTGCTGTCGCTTTTAATTGAACGGCGCACGTGTAGGGTATAAAAGCTCTAACCTTCCATTAAACATAAGTGTAAAAGTGATATTTTTAAATGCTTTCAAAGTAAAGGTTTGCTCATCAGGCACGTAACAGTTGCTCTGATTAAAAGTGGAGAAATTTTAAATACCAGCAGATGACAATAAATATTCAGTTTAGATAAAAGGGCTGGTATAAGATGCAAATTCTCGTTTAATTAAAGATACAATAGGTTTTCTCTCTCTCTCTCTCTCTCTCTCTCTCTCTCTCTCTCTCTCTCTCTCTCTCTCTCTCTCTCTCTCTCTCTGGCAAAACTAGATCAGGTCAGTTTTCTTCTGTGGCTAACCTTTGACATTTCGAAGAACATAAAAAAGTGTAATTCAATAAAAGAAAGATTGCATCACAGCTACGCAAAACGGAAAAATATATTGGTCGTTTTGGCGTTAATGCAGAGAGAAGCAGTCACTGGAACCACTCTCATGTATTCATAAATAAGAAGAGAAAAATTAAAGAGAATAGGAGTTAAAGGAGAAAAGACCTTCGGGCGCAGGAACTCTGAAAGACCCAGATGCCATCGACCTTTAACTATTATTGAGTGACATTTCACAAGTTGCCTCATATTGGGACGGATTTTATTTAAAAGGAATGTTCAGGGACCCTGGGTGGTAAAGAGAGAATTCGTTTGGATTTAAATGAAATAATAATGATGTGTTGTTCCTTTCCATTATTATTATTATTATTATGAACTTACAAGGGCCCATTACATCTTTATTTCTTGATGATTCCTCTCCGCAAGTCACGCCTATAATGTACGAGGAAGGTGAAAGACTTTAACGGAAAAGTAAGAATTGTCATCCTACCAAGATTTCCACGTGGAACTTTAGTATCAAGCAAGCAAACAACCGTCTCCAATGGGATTTAAATATCAGCTGTTATTATAACGGTTATCACGGTATTATTTAGGTAGTTGTGTTTTGTGTGTGGCAGGGGTGGGGGTGCTGAACATTCATAGCTGTAGGGTGATCTATATTTTCGAAACTTGGATTGAACCACAGCCTCTCGATTACAGTATCTCCTTTGACCATCGTGGGTTTGAGTTCCCTTACCTGAGGGCATCCTCTTGCATACTTTTTTAATGAGTTTTTTATATAAAAAATTTTATTCTTTCCGTGATCTCCATTTCTTTGTCTTCGTAATTGCCTTTTTTTCTCTATCTTACGTAAGACTTGAAGCTTAGTAATTATTACAGTAACAATAATGTCGGATGTTGGAGCTCGGTTCACCATTATTGGTATTAGCACAATCACCTATTATTGTTGTTGTTGGTGCTACCACCTGCATGGCATAAATACTGATCCTTGTTTGATAAAGAATTGTTAGTTTTGGTTGTTGGTGGTCTTTGATATGTTCCGTTTCATACAATGATTTATCAGTAGTTTTGTGTTAATACTATTATCTGGCGACACATCGACAGTTCTGAAACAAGTTACTGGATGTGCTTATAATAGGCACAATAACCTCTTAACTTCCTGGTTTTTCACACTTTTTGGATATGCTTTCCACGACAAATACTTAAACCCAGTTGAGGAGACAAAGAAAGAAACTGTTATATCCATGGCAGGATTCGAAACCTCGTGCAAGATATGAGAGTGAAGTTCCCTTTAACCACTGCACCAGAGTGAAGAGGTCACTGTGCCTGTTACAAATATTATATAAAATTATATATATCTAGTAGATGCTAGATATGTGTTCGAAAGATTTAAGCCCTCTGTGTCTTACAGTCCTGTATATTTAGTTGAAGTTTGAGTGAAAGAACACGTTGCTGCTGTATCTTTTTATTGTGTGATAGATTGCGATATACTTTTGGGGCATTGTGTTCACTTTTATTTATAAGAGCAATAACAAAGATGTTTGTTTTGGTGAGTTCTTGAGGAAAGTGATGCAGTCAGTATGTCCAAGTTTTTAATTAAATGCCAAGCTAAGTAAAAATGCATATCATTAGATCGGTATAAATGTACGGAAAATAATCAATATGGTTAATCCAGGATTAACCTAGTTGCATTGGCATTTCGCCAGATTTTCGATATGATTATTAATGGCATCATGTGTTATAATTAAATAAGGTGGTATATATTGAGAAATATATGAATGAATAATAGCAACAATAATCTTAAATGGAAGAATACAAAGTATTATCTGAATTAATTATATTTTTATCTAAGAGTCTACAGTCAGTGCCCAGAGTAGATAAGCGAGTTTCTCTGTTACCTGATCCCCTGTTTTAAATGTTGTCCAGCCATGAGAGCGTGGCCTCGATCTAACGGGGAAAAAGTTGACATTTCCAGATTGTATATTCACTTGTCATTGCTTTGTTTTCTGCAAGTCGATTTCATGAGCATTTTTCCCATGTAGGCATTAGATATATATATATATATATATATATATATATATATATATATATATATATATATATATATATATATATATATATATATATATATATATATATATATATATATATATATATATATATATATATATATATATATATATAAAAACAACAAACCAATATATAGCTGCCAAGTCTAAGATGACCTGTGTGTTAAGAAAATTAACAATTCATTTATCGCCTCATGTGCCGATACAAAAGGCTCATCAGCATCACATTAAAGCCCTCCACACGCTCTGTGCCATTCACTTATCATGCGTGCACACTTTTGCTTAATGGATAACATACCCCTGCAGTTCTAATACACTTGTCCATGGTGTCTGTCCAGGACGCTTCTGAATTAAGTGTACTTTCTCTCCACACGACCAAACCAGCTCAAAACGCAAACAACACTCAAGTATGATCGTTAGCAGGTCTAGGACATTGCATCTTATTTAGAATTGTACGTGTCCTCCTTAATTGCATATTTCCTTCTATGAAACATATCCGGTCTGTCTCTTCTTCGGTTGCATTGGGATTCTGTATCCTGATAGTGTCTCAAGATATTTCGAGACGGGTGTATCCTGAATGTTTTAATTTTTTCCTCATAATATTTATAATCATGTTCCCTGTTTGGCCTTCGGCAGCTGACTTGCATTATAAACTGTTGGGGAAAACCTTGAATTCTGTTAAATTTCTTATCCCTGAGCTTGATATTAATCTCTGGCACAGTCGTTCAGTTTCATAATGCTAATCATCCCGTGCTTTAAAATCTTCCTAGCCATACCTCGTAGGTGGTAGTCCCGTCAGTGCACCTCACGTGGTGTACTGTAGGCATTACTTAAGGGTCTTTACAACGTCCCTTCGGCCCCCAGCTGCAACCTCTTTCATTCCTTTTACTGTTACCTCCGTTCATATTCTCTTCCATCTGACTTTCCAACGCTCCTTAACAATTGTTTCATAATGCAGCTGCGAGGTTTTCCTCCTGCTACACCTTCAAACCTTACTGTCAATTTCCCTTTCAGCGCTGAATGACCTCATAGGTCCCAGCGCTTGGCCTTAGGCCTAAATTCTATATCCTATTGTATTCTATTCCCAGCTATACTACCCACCACGCAAAGCTAGATATACAGTTAATGTGAATAGACATGCTTTTCTTCTGTGGGGTTCAGCACCATGAAGTTTTCGAGAAGTTATATTCCTGCTTTGACGAAATTCTCCCTGGCCCTGTTATTGAATCGTTGGAACTTCAAATGCTCAAATTGGTGTCGAGTTTATATTGGTGCAAATGCTTTTTTGTAGAGCGGGCTGACCTTAGTCTCACTTGATAGTTATTTATCGTTGTGTTGCGTATTTTACTTCATATGTCTATTTTTATATTTCTTTTTAATTTCTCTTTCAGAGTTTATTCTTTAATTTCTTTTTCCACATCCGTACTGGACGCTTCCCTTGTTGGGACACTTGAGCTTGGAGCATTCTGAGAAAAAGAAGAAAGGAGGAGGAGGAGGAGGAGGACTCATTCCTGCAACTTTTAAGGATGAACCCTCATGAAATACATCGACACCTCGTCCGCTTACGCTAAAGCCTCATCACAACGCATCTGCAAATGAAATGCAAAGTGGTAATACTTTGGATTTTTTCTAATTAGAAGAAAATGTAAAAAAAAAAACATAATACACTTATTTAAAGGCTTATCAGTGGCAGTGGCAGCTTTCTTGACTCTAGTCTTTTTTTCCCTATAACACCGAAACTAACCGTAATGGGTTCTTCATGCTGCTCGGCGCATAATATGTTGCAGTGATATTGGTTGCGGTTTTGCCTCCAGCTTAAAATAAAAGAAAAGACTATAATGACTTCGGTTTTTAGTTAACTATGTGATATTCTGTTTACAGTGCAGTATTCTGTGTTTCATGCTCGTACATTCAGTTTCCTGTCATTTCGTGTATTTTGATGTTTTCTGTGGATTCATATATATATATATATATATATATATATATATATATATATATATATATATATATATATATATATATATAATGCTAATGATATCCTGTGATTAAGTACGATATCCTGACACCCTTTACCATCACTTTACTACATGCAAAAGAGAAATCTTCCTTAGGTACGTCCCTCAAGACCTTGAGCTGATAAAGACGGATAATGAGCGGTGTTGCCCAACAAAATCTAAAGGACATTACCAAGGGAAGTCTTCCTGAGCTGGACACTTGACTGGAGATCTGGAAAAGTGCTAGTTTTTGCTCTTGCACGATTGACAACTTGGGATTGGGGAGAAATTTCCAGTGACCGAGTTTCGCGTGCTTTGTGTCGCAAAAATTTACATAAAATGCAAAGGCGTGCAGAGTTTGTGTCGTAGTGATTTATTTCTGTTGTATTAGATTAATTATGGTGTAATGTAATTTTCATGTCATGGGTATATGGGCAGAAAGTTTGACTGATTTTTCCTGGGTGTGTCTGGTTATTTACAGATCTACACACTTTATATTTATATTTATATATATATATATATATATATATATATATATATATATATATATATATATATGTATATATGTGTGTGTGTGTGCGTATAGAGTATATCGCCTTTTTTATATAGGCTATGTTATCTCCTGTGAGGGGAAAACTGGTTAATGTTAAAAAAAAGATATATAATAGATATGGGATATGTTATCGTACCGGCTACAATATAAAAGATGATATTAACCAAACTGACTGAGTGGCATAGTTCTTGGCTCATGTTTGATAGGTCTTATGTTCGCTCCCGGCTTACTTCCCACCAGGTCATCCAACTGTAAAGGGGTAGTGGCATCTGCTAGGACAAGAAAACTGGCCGTAGGTCCTTCAACATCACCCCTAAAGACATGCTGAGAAAAAAAATATATATATATAAATAGAATCTCTTGGTCACTTTTTACCAGACACATATGTAATTGTAATAGCCGACCTGACCAGGTAACGTGACCTTCATGTGATTATGGTGACTGGGGTTCGTTTCCCGCTACCGGACATCTCAACCACTTCAATTTCTTGCTCTTGGATCTTAAGGCTTTGTAGTGACAAGCGTGTTCAAAAAAGCGCGAAGAATTCGAGAAGTTAAGAGGACATTGTGGCTGTTACAATTATTATATATATATATATATATATATATATATATATATATATATATATATATATATATATATATATATATATATATATATATATATGTATATATATATATGCATATGTGTATATATTATATATTGTATATATATACATATAATATATATATATAAATATATATGTATATATATTTGTTTCTCAGCATGTCTTTTGGGTGATGTTGAAGGACAAACGCCCAATTTTCTTGTCCTAGTATACCTTAGTTTTACCAGACCACTGATGCCACTACCCTTTTACAGTTGGGTGACCTGGTGGGAAGTGAGCCGAGAACGATCATAAGACCTATCAAACATGAGCCAAGCACTATGCCACTCAATCAGTTTGGTTAATACCATTTTTTTATATTGCAGCCTGTAAGATAAACAGACCCCATGTCTATTACTGTATATATTTTTTTAACATTAACTAGTTTTCCCTCACAGGAATAACATATATATAAAAGGCAGAAATACTTTTTATATATATATATATATATATATATATATATATATATATATATATATATATATATATATATATATATACATATATATATATATATATATATATATATATATATATATACTGTATGTATATATATAATATATATATGTATATATGGATGTATAGGCATATATATATACATACACATATTTCTGTGCACTTTTCTTGAAGTTTGACAGTAGGAGAAACATTGCAATGGGCTTTCGTCATTAGACATATTTTTGGTCTGTCATGAAAGCACACAGAGATCGCGACACTGAAAACTAATGTAGGTGGTTTAGAAAACTGTCAACGTGTTTCCTCTTTCCCTCTTTCTCTGATTACTCTGTTCGTCCTCCGCATGTTGGTGTTTGATGCTAACGCATACCACCGTGTCATCTCATGCGATGGAGTTGTTAGGTTGCCTTGTTATCATTGTTGTTGTCATGGGTAGTTTATCCAGGAAGGATAAGATTCTCTCTCTCTCTCTCTCTCTCTCTCTCTCTCTCTCTCTCTCCGAGTTTGAGAGGAGTAATTTTATTATGAGTTAGGTTTGAAAGTAACCATGTAAAAGCAGTTTTTGATTTTTTTCGGCTTTTAGAGTTATGGTTCTGATTTTTTAAATTGTTTTGTATACTGATTTATCGATATAATTATAATATTTACTGGTTACTAGGACCAGATAATACCAGGCCACGGATAGATACGTCATAGTCAGAGCGTACAAGTTCACCTTCAGCAATAACACATGCTGTAAATTGTGCATATTGTATGAGAGTATAGGATAAGCGTATTAAAGTTTAGCTCTACAATGGTTAAAAGACTTCCAGATCTTATATAAATAAATAACAGTTCAGCTTAATGAGCGTTTTGTTTAGATGTCGAAAGTTATTTTCTGTTGGAGGCAATTATTCCACTTTTTCATCACTTTTTATTTTTCCCCTTTTCAGTTTTTTCCTCGTTTCCATCGGACCTTGACGAATTAGCACGTGGGTAAGTGCAGTAAGCAAAATTCATTGACAGTCTGAGCGCGGCCATTAGCGAAAGTTTTTGTCAGGAATGTCACCGTCAATCGAGAGCGAAAGTTGAGTGCTGAGGGAGATCAGATAAACGGTCCCTGGTTCTAGCTGCAAACCATGTATTATTAAAATTTATTCTTATGACGTAGGCTGAAGTCCCTGGGAATCTTAACTCGCGTCATCGAGTTCTGAGTGATTAGCGGAGGGAACTCCCCATGGGGAAGCCTCAAGTCTTGGAAGGGTACCAACAGGTGTAGACCCCACGGCTTAATTAGATTCAGCAGGCGAAAGCGCGCCAGGACCCTTCCGCCAGGAGGCTTGTCAGGTGAAGAGCCCTTTCCCGTTCTTGTAGGTGGCGGTGCCTGGCCCTTAATGAAATGCTCAATCTGGTTAATGCCGGTACTGAACGAGATGGGCATAGCATACTTAAGCAGTCGATGGGCATTTTGGTGGATGGGCTCCGTTCGACATAAGTCTTCAGAGAGCGATATAGAAAGAATATACTTGCAGGAAGCACAACTGGAACAGGTTGGTGATAACATTCAGTGTAGTGTGTCGCAGGCAAGAGACACCAAACTGAATAGTGGATTGCTGCCTTAAATGACTTGAAATTGAGGGAAACTATTCGTGATAAGGATTGTGATTCGTAGTTATTCAAACGTTAAAGAAAAGTGTTGCACTTTCGACACCAGGAAAAGGTAAATAACATTCTGAAAAATTTTAAACAGTAATTCAATGGTAAATGAGTCTTCAGCTTAAATTGTACGAAGTTAGTGAGTGTATTCAGCTTGATTGAAAAGAAAATTCTTACTAGACATAATGCTTTGTCAATAGAGTCAAGAACATGAATGTGTGATGAACGACGTTGCATAATTCTCGGCATAATTATTAATGGTATGTAAATATTACTGGGTCCCTTCGTTATTCTGAAAATATTTCAACTAATTAAGCAGTGCACGACAAGTTAGAGCATGAACTATAAAATTTGTTTGCTTTTGCAAAGAAGTACATTTCAGAAGAAAACTTGGTCATGAAAGAATTAGGAGTTTTAAGCACTTTATGAGAATCGAGACAATTAAGGTCTAATAGATAATTTATTATAGAGACCTTTACTTCAAAACATTCAGTTCTTCTCGCAGCACATTGCTTGAGGATACAACAGCCAAGAAATGAAAAGGAGTAGGAAGGAGTAAAGGATGGAAGGACATTGGAAACGTTAACAAATAAAGTTTGGGGATGTTCCGAATGTTATGCTGTATTTATATTTGCATCACCGACGGCCGGCAGCAAGAACTAAGCATATTTTTGCTTAAATTTCCTCATCATTTGCATAGCAAGATTCCGTTTAATTTACCAAATAGGCAGTCTGGCTAATATGTAAATGGAGACGAACCACCAGCATTTGCCGTGGTATTATGACCTCTATTTTTTAAATCGTAGTGATTAATTTAAGCCGTCTTGTTGACAAATAATCCACTGGCACCTATCATGTTATCTCCTCTCTTCGTGCGTGTTTTATCGGTTATTTAGAAGAGCTACAACTACGCTTTCACTCTCTCACTTGCCGTGGTGAAATCTCTACAGTCGTTTTACTCTGTCCTCAGTGAGTTTGAATTCCGACATATTCACATTTGTGTTACCCAAACCTGAAGGAGCTCTTTTATGGACTGCAGGTCACAAAATCCTTGGGCGCAAAAAAATTCCTTTGTTCTCTCGCAGTGATTACTGTGCTAATAAGAACAAATCCGATGATCTTTCAAGCCTCACATTTTAGTGTCCACAACCAGGGTAAACTCGCCAAGGAACAAGAAAGAAAAAAAGCAGTAGGAAAAAATATTCAGGAAATTCCCTTAGAGCATGAGTCGTCGTCTTTGGGTCCCGGTCCTTGGGTAGTCCCGCGGTAATCATAGTAACTCCCCATCCCGCCCCCACCCCCACCCTAACCCCCACCTACTACCACCTCAGCCAACCACCAAGCAACAGCAGTAGTAGGAAAGACGTTCCCGTTAGTGCCTCTAACCTTGGGGAGTCCCGTGCAAGGACGTCACAGATGTTGAGGACCTCCTACGCCGCCGCCGCCGCCGACTACGTTCGCTTCCTCCTCCCAATTCCCGTCGAAGTACGACGCTTGCGATAAGCTGGATTGATTCATTGATTGATTGTTTCATTTGTTTCTGGCGCTTCACAACTGTGATTTTAGTTTTACGGGGAAAATACTTCCGTTCCTAAAACTATGCTCACGATTCAGGGACAAGTTATTCGATGTAATTTGCTGTAAGGGGAAGGGAAAACTATATAGAAATTTTACTGCCACAAAATTCCTACATCTACTAAAAAGTGACGTCACAGTATCCATGGTCATTGCTGTCGGAAATACATTGTTTACAGTAGCGTTTTTTAATGAAAATTTTATTGGAAACATTCATTGAGTACTTAACTGTAAATTCTGCCACATACTACAACGTCCATATTTTAACACTGAGGAATAAAGAAACTGCATCCTTAAATAAGAACTGTCATTGGTGCATTGTTCGTGAGTTTCACTCATGATATCCACCATTAGGTTGGTCACTATTATATATGTATATATATATATATATATATATATATATATATATATATATATATATATATATATAGAGAGAGAGAGAGAGAGAGAGAGAGAGAGAGAGAGAGAGAGAGAGAGAGAGAGAGACTTGAATACAGATAGCGGAACGAATACACGAATTCATATTTCATGCCGTTTAAAAACTTCATTCCAAAGTAGAAATTTTACGGATATTAAATAACTCCGAATTGCGGAATACTTTCGAAATGGCAGTTTTATACCAAGCCATCAAATTAAGAAATTAATAGAAAGAACGTATCATTTAGTTAATCTTTCAAATAATTATCATATTTTTTGAGGGAAGAATGACGAAGTACCAGCCGAATGTTTGTCGAGTGACATCTAAGTGGAAAAAAAGAACTGGAAAGTAAAAAATGTTCAACCCCTCGAGGAAGCTGTCCACTCGTCTTGTAAGAGAGAGCTCCTTAAAAATCCATAAATCAGGCTGAAATTGGAATGATTTGACAACCAATGACCAAATTTCTCATTGTTTATCTGACTTGCGGCATAGTGTGACCGCTCACCATCTTGCCATTCGACCGTGTACGTAATTGATTGCATCACTATTTGTGGCTGCAGGGAGTTCTCAGGTGTAACGTTTATTTTTGTGCAAACCATATTCTAACCAGTGTTTACTGACCTTGGACTGTGCCACATTCTCATTACTCTGACCTTCCAGTCTAGTGTTGAGAGCCCTTTTGTTCTAGTGTACACACAGACATACTCATTTTTGTTTGTTCCTATTGTCATAGGTTTAAGTTTCCTCTGTAAAGTGCACGTAGGCATCTCGTGTTTTTCATAGTGTTCGCTTTAGGTTTCCCTATGTAAGGGTACCCTAGTTATCAGGCTTTGTTTGCCTCCCTGGTCTTGAGTTTGAATTTGTCGCTTGTGAGTACACTTTTTTTTTTTTTACTCATTTTGGATTATTAGTTTTGGTTTTGAGCCCCCTTGAGAGAGGGCTCTTTCAAACATGTTTCTTTCGTTTCCTCTTTCTTAGGTTGATGTCCCATGACTGATGGGTAGGTCTACTCTTGGGTATACTTATAATTCCAGTTCAGTTTTGGAGTCTTTTGCTGGAAGGTATATTTAGGCACGTTTTATTTGTTCCCAAGTTCTTATATATAAATTCCCTCGCTCCAGTGTGCCCTTGCCACACAATAGAGATCATATCGCTTTACTCCCATGAATGAATGCACGAGGCTATGTTAATTTGCTTCTTTTGGTTCCATGGGGGTTAGGCTGCGTCGTTTCGTTTAATATTATAACATTGAGTATGAATATCCTTTCTTGATCATGGGTTAGTCCTAAATTTCAAGGCTACTTACTTGGTGATATATGGTGTCCTATTTTGTTTCATTTGCTTTCGAAGTTTTGTTTTGTATCGGTGACCTTAGCTTGAAGATAAACTGTCGACGTTTTCATTTTGCTTGTTTCTGTAGTTTTGAATTTTTTTTCTGAGGACACACGAGATCTTGATTTCATTTGATTTTATACCAACTGTTTGAGTTCCTTTGCATGCAGCTACTCCTTGACCTATTTTTTTCCATAATATGAGAAGGTAAACTCGGGCCTACTTAGTTTTGTTTCCGTTCGTAGTCGCTGAATTGAGTTCCCAAAATATACACTTACGTGTGTACAGTATATCTTTTTTCATTTGATTTCTAAATGTTCAGTTAGAATTTCCTTACTCAGTGTTATGTTCTGCCTAATTTCGTTTTGTTTGCTTTCATACGCATGATTTCGAGTTCCGTAGCTTGATGACACACTCGGATTTGTTTCCTCTGATTCCGTGAACTGGATAATGGGTCCTTTCACAATTGAAGCACACTGGCTATATTTATTCGTGTGGTGTAGGCTACTTCCACGGTCTTGAATTGGAGTTCTCTTGCTTGATTATTCATACCGGTTCGTGTCGTTTCGTTCGTTTTCCTTGTATTAAGTTGAAACGTTTACTTGTTACGTATCTACGGTTTTTATATTTTCATAACTGTGCATTCCGGGGTATTTCCCATGCTCATCTCTAGGTCCTGACAATAATATTACAGTATGAAAGTTGAATTAAGTTTAGGAGCGAAGTGAAACATGTTCATAAGAAGAATTTTTTACTCTGTTCATTTGTATAGCCATGGTTTTACTCTCTTTTCTTTGTTTTGTAGTCATATTTTCACGGATGGAATTCCATTTTCAAGGAACTTTGTACAATTTTATAAACTTTAGGGTTGTTCCTAGAAGATTCATATGCTGTAGATAATGATTTTACATTTCGTCTACTATTCTCAATGTATATTGCAGCTGGTACTTAAGAGAAGTAGTTCTTGGTGTTAAATTTTGTAGAGCTTTTCATCTAGTATGCATGCCTACCTGAAATTGTTATTAGATATGGATGAAGATTTACTCATAACTAGTGTATTTTATACTTATTCGAGTTTCATCTCTTTACAAAAAAAAATGTTTGTATTCCATGAGGTTTCTGTAGAATTGAACACAGATGTACAGGAGAGTACGCAGTTTACGCTGAAAACGAAGAGTTTCCGTAGCGATTTGGTGAACTGAACGCCCCAGATAAACTCGGCATTATCACTGACGCGCGTAACACTTGGTTTCCATGGTAACGGGTAAACACTGGTCTGTATCAAGGCCCTTACTCACCAAGTGGGAGAATTCGGAAGAACTTCAATCCCTTATTCTCTCTATAAATAATAAAAAAAGTAATTATAGGAAGCGAAGGCATTTTTCATAAGGTTATGTAAAAGGGCAATGACACGTATTTTTTTTTATCGATGAACAGTGTTTATAATTGATTGTAAACAATAGGTAATATACAGTATGATGTATCCAATATATATATATATATATATATATATATATATATATATATATATATATATATATATATATATATATATATATATATATATATATATATTAGTAAAATTGATTTAAGTTTAGAATGTATCCTCCTCAGTTTGGCTCTCAAGTCAAAATTATTGTTGAGTAGAATTTGAAAATTCTTCCGAAAGCAGAGGTTTAATTTCAAATTTGTTAATGTAAATGCTGAATTCAAGATAATCCTCATGAGTGTCCATTCTCTGGGGTTTCAAGGTATTACTATAAGAGATGAAATAACCATAAGGGCAAGTTGAGAAGAATTTGTCGTATATTTAAATGGAGTTAAGGAAAAAAGATATATACATGCTCCGTATTGAGTCATGGTTACGATTCTTTATGGTTCTTTCTAAGAAACGGTTAGGAAAAGATGTTGCCAATGAGGTAACGCAAATATGCAAGAAATCAGTCGAACAATTGAAAATTATTTTAGTTCCATTTCAAGATGGGATTGCATCCCTTGCATAAGGCTTAGACCCTATAAAGACCGGTTAGTTGGTGGTTGGTTAAGATTAGGCTGGCTTATGTCAGCACTAGCCCTTTCACAAAGACGGCTTGTAAGAGTTGCAAGGTGTTGAAGGGAATAAGAGGCCTATTGTAGACCTATGGACTCAATGAAACATATTATATAGTTTATTTCTTATTCTGGTTTTTATTATTGATCTCTGACGCCTTCTTGCAAACTATGATCACTTTGTTACAATTCCATTTGCTTCAGAATTTTTAAGTTTAATAGTTTTTCGATGCCCTTATAATTCATTTTTCGATGCCCTTATAATTCAGCGCGCTCGTTAATGCTTTACAAATAAATTTTAAGATTAAAAAAACCCATGGAAAAAAAGGTGTTGGTACGTATAAGGAGTAAAACGATTAACGTATGTGAAAGGGTGAATCATTGTGATCTGATGTTACTTGGTCATGTGGAAAGAACGGACGACAGTTGGTTGGTAAAAAGTGTACTGTATAGCTGGAAAGTATTTGGAGGGAAGAGGAGAAGCAGCCCAGGAAAGTGCTGGATAGATGGGGTGATAGAGGTGCGGGAAAGGAAGGGTCTTAATATCCTGTAGCGCCAGAGAGCAATTTCGGTCAATTTGATTTCCAGGTCTTGTTAAGCCTTCCCGTTGTTTGATTTACCACTTTGTCTTCAGTAAACTCTTAACTCGAAAGAAACTACTTCGGGTGTAATTATTCCTAGGTATTTACAGGGTTTAACCTCATTAATCCTTTCTCCAGTTCTTCCTCATTATTTCTGTTTTTCTTTGATTCATTTTGAATCCCATCGCTCTAGATATAGGATGCATTCTGTTATGCAGGCTTTGTAAATCCTACAGAGATTATCTGATTAAAACAGTTCATCTACTTGCTTTAAGCCTGCAAACTTTCTGCGTTTTCACCAATATAAACCTCTTCCATCGACCAACTTTTTATTATAAGATCTGTTAGAAGGGTAAACAGCCAAAGCACCCCACTATTTGCTGCAAATTCACTTGACAAGACTCCGTGAACATTAACTTTGCATCTCCCACGTTCAGGAATAATTTCAATTAGCTTTACAAATTAGTCCTTAATGGAAATAGTGATTCAAGACCTTGCATAATATTGGACGATGAACGATGTCACATGTGTGCTTTTAATCAACAAAAGCAGTCAGAAGGGGATTTTTATCCATAAACCGCTGCATAATATGTATTAACACATATTTGATATGTGCAACTACTGCTTTTTTTCAACACCAGCTTGTTCATTTATTAAGCTATATGTATATGTATATGTATATATATATATATATATATATATATATATATATATATATATATATATATATATATATATATATATATATATATATATATATATATATTAATCTTATAAAGGACCCCAAAAATGTAGAAAGATATTCCTCATGAGTGTCCATTCTCTGGGCTTTCAAGGTATTCCCATAAGAGATGAAATAACCATAAGGGCAAATTAAGAAGAATTTGTCGTATATTTAAATGGAGTTAAGGAATTGGGCTCCTTTTATTAGATGGAATTCTGTCTTAACAGAAAATATTTCACAATCATATACACTATATATATATATATATATATATATATATATATATATATATATATATATATATATATATATATATATATATATATATATATATATATAATCTTGTCCGCGTTGCCATTGTGAAATCTTTTTTTCTTCATATACCTTCTTACTAATTGTGATACTCACCCATTATGAGGGGAACTGCGCGTGCAAGAAACATTTTCCCAGTGTTGCAGTACCTCGCGATGTGATACCATTGCTGTCAGAAGGGTAATTGGAGTAATTTATAGCCTTAGTGTTTATGGATATATCCTTGCATCACCTGGCAAGATCAAAGGCCCGTGGAATTTGTATGGTTGATCAATATTTTTCCATAATTCATGTTGAAGGTTCCATGAATTGGGCTCTTGCCGCACGTATATACTACCAAGAGAAGATCGTTTATCAAAGAGAATGGTGTTTCGCTAGGGTAGTATTACAGGCAAAGGCGCAAAACTACAGTAACACATTCTTTCGTGTGTAAACTGAGTTTGTACATCGTCATTATCGAACAAGAAAGAATCTGATGGGTGTTGTTATTTTAGTTAGTGATCGTCATTATCGAGCAAGCAAAGAATCTGACGGGTGTTATTATTTTAGTTAGTGAATGTAGAAAAATGTATGCTGTGTATGTCTTTGCTTAGACAGGCGTCAATAAATTGTAAGAGACCAGAATTTTTAAGGAAATGTTATCTCCCATTTTTATAATATATGTTATGGTCATTCTGGCATTTTATGGATATGCATCGATCGTTCAGTATAAAACTTTGTTTAGTTTTCTATTCAAGCTCGCACTTTTTAGTTCCTTATTGCTCCATTACGCATTTTATTCTTTGCGTATTAGCAGTGAACTACAGTACCAGCAGCCAACTGAATAGGTAGGAATGTTTCTCTTTTCGTGCTGTATAGGCTATATCCTGCCACCAGAATTACCATTCTAGATAAGTGTCCTATGAAAGAACTCTCTGAAAGATATACTTTTATAGTACAGTAACTAGAAGCTCCATTCAGTATACTAACATCCAGAGAAAACTTACGCGTTACCCTTCAGACAGTCCTACAGAAAAATCTCATACTACCATGCAAGAAAAATTATCTAAGGTTGAATGAGAGACCCCGGAGATAACCCTGCAAGTCTCAATCCAGGGTATATCCAGAACCCCTTTAAGACCAACCTGCTGGAAAACCTCTCTCCAACGCTATTAACCTTCTCAGGGACCGCGAGTCATCGTTTTTCTCAAATATCTTTCAAACTGATTATTTGATCGAAATGGTACTTTAACACAGTGCACAAGACACCTCCCCTCTAATTTTTGGTAATATAGTGCCTCGTCAAATGGTGTTAGTTAAGGCAAAATCGCAGGCCTAAACTACGCAATGGAACGTCCGCTATCCCCCTTTGACAGGAAAGGTGGGGGGCGGAGATGGGGAGACCAGGAAAGTGGGTTGAGGGAGGGATGAGGAGGGGAAGAGGGAAGGGAGGGACGGGATGGGTATAAAGGACGTTCGAATGCGTAGTTTGGCGATGCTTGGCAACCATGTAAGTCAAGAGTAAAAGCCTTAACTAAAACCATTTGACAATGCACTTTATTATCAAAAATTAGCGGAAGGTGTCTTGTACACAGTGTCAAAGTACCATTTCGATCAAATAATTAATTTGAAAGATATATGAGAAAAACGATGACTCGCGGTCCCTGAAAAGGGTAGTAGTCTGTTGTCCCTTAAGAAAATTCCTGTAGGAAATCCCCCTAAAGGCAAGGTTTACCCAAAGGCTCTTGAGGCAACACTTACCATAAAACGTCAGTCTACAGATTACCCAAAGACACTCGAGTTAACAGTGCTGGAGAACCTCATTCCACCGCTTATCCAGAACTCCCCGAGACGAATTCAGCTGGAAAGCCTCTATCCAAGAGTTATGGCTTCTGGACACAACCCAGTTAGAAAACATAAATCCAAGGCTAGTTAACCCCTGGCACAACTCAGCAGGGAAACAGCTACTTACGGATTACTTTACATGTACGGAAACCTCAACTAAGGGTTTTTTTTTTCTCCACCAAGCTCAACTCTGGAGGAAAAAATTCTCTATATCAAGGTTACCCTGAGTACCACATAAATATTTTTATCACAACGTGAATTTTATGAGAAATTGTTTTATGTAAAACAGAAGAAGAAAAAGGGATGTTTTTCAGGAGTGCAGATCCCTTTATAGCAATGGTTGCAGCGTGGACAAAACGTGGAAACCCCACATGGGTGTGTCTTGGGTAAACCTTGAGTGCATAATTTCTCCACTTGCTGTGGTCTAGCTTTTAATATTGAAGTTGCTGTAAGTACCAAGCGGTTTTGTTCCGGTAATTAACGCCAAAAATTTATTTCAGTTAGTGAACTCTTGCCCTTTCCTTACCAACTCCTATTCCCTCCCGCCTCACCCCTCATGACCTATCATATCTAAATGAAGTTTTCCTTTGTTACATATTCTTCTTATAGTGAAGTCCTTGGAGAAGAACGGAAAACTGCATGGATTGCACTGGATAAAAAAATCTTTTTGAGAGCCTTCATGAATTTAAGGCGTTTGGTAGCACCATTAACTTGGGATCGAAAAAAATAACCTCAGATAAATATTGAAAAATCACTAATGCGTTTACACATACGCATATATATATATATATATATATATATATATATATATATATATATATATATATATATATATATATATATATATACATACATACATATACATATATACATACATACATACATACATGTATGTATATGTGACTTTTTATCACATCACCGTGATTCATATACAATCAGTAAGCTACAAACGTCCTTTAATATCCAATTATCAACTAAAAAATTCCACTTCGGTAACATATATGAAAATATATTATTCCGAGGTAGAGCGAATTGGATATTAAAGGACGTTTGTAGCTTACATAAATTTATTCTTTGCATCGGTTTCGTATAATTGAACATATAGTCTACACATAAATCTGTATCAGAGAAGTAATCGTTCTTTGCACTTCCTGTCAGCCGATGATATTATGTAATGCAGTGTAACCTTGGGATCGCTCAGTATTTTTTTTTTTCCCGTTTGCTCATACCCAAGAATGGAGGGGTCAGAGGTCACAGAGCTGGCAGGTGTACACGAATATTTCAGTGGCGGGAAGGTCAAGGTGCTGGCCTGCTGTCTGTGTTTGGGGCTGGCGTAGAACAGAACAGCATTTTTTTCTAATTTTGAGGAGTCGTAAATATTTTGAAACGTCATTGAGTGGGTATACTCAGGTACTTGGTGTCTGGACAGTACTAGGAATAGTAGTTACCGATACGAGATTGGCAGCATTGTCTAGCCGCAAGATAGGGGAAAAAAATTGTGCGTCAGAAGCCATTGCTTTAAGTATAGAGCTAACTCAGATTTCAGAACCGTTTAACCTAACGGTATCACGGCCTTAATATTCGCTAGCTGTAGCTGTGCTTCTAATGTGAATGATAAGAGAATAATTCCTTTTCGTGTCGATGGGAACAGATTAACAAAGGAAACTGTGTAGTCTTCTAAAATCTTGTTCTATTTTGTAATATTCAATACATTACCTCATCGACACGATTGTGAAATTATTCAAACTTTTCCTACCTCGTGTGATTATGGGAATTCAGTGTCTTGAGAAGGATGCTTCGAAACTAAAATATTTTTCTCTTGTTCTTCATTCTCTCTGTATAATTCCATGTATCATTTTATTTTATCATCTTGCTCACATACTTTACATTTCATCTGGAGCCATATTTTTAGGTGCTATTTTATTTTATTTTCTGTTCTTTTTTAAGTTTCATTATGTAAACAACTTTGCTCGTTCTTAAATTATCAGACATATTTTACTACAGTTACATCGGTTGTAAAACTATTTTTTATAGGTAATAATAAGCGCGAGTTCATATTGTCTCTGTAAAGCAATTCTGTAGTCATTTTACGGTCTGTTTGGGAGGTGAGTATTCCCACTCAGTCAGTCGAAGACAGAGCCTTAAGTCAACTGATGCTATATATCAATTTTTCCAACTGCTTTTCGTTAAGCTAATCTTTTGCGGAATTTTCTGTGCGCGTGCGTCCCTTTCGCTTTGTTTATGACAGGTTTTTTACATGTTCCTGCTACTTCCTCATCGTTGTACGTAATATGGTTCATATCCACACACTCATGGACATTGCGAATCTAAGGGTCGGAGGTAAGTCACTTTCATACACTTTCATAATCCTTTATTCAGATTTTTTATGACATGGAGTTATTTCCATAATGAAAAATGTAGCTTCATTAACGCTCCTTATCCTTATTACATTTTTCTATTTCCTTCTCCAAATCTATGTCCGAGAATGGAACAAGTCCAAATTTGTTTATCGAAAATAAACCCAGTAATTAGGCATAGAAAACAGCGAATTTGTGTTCACCATAACAGATTTTCCCAAGTATCACTGCAATGTTGGTACCCAGCATATCGTTTGAGATTTATGACGATTTTATCTTTTACGTAAAAAGCGTCTTGAACACTTTTTCCGGTGAGAGTGCGTAATACTTGTTTGTGTAAATATCTGGATCTATAAGCGAACTGCTGGTTGATACAGAAGTTATTAGAAGTACAAGGTGATCATTCTCAGATTTTTAATAATACGTGAAGTGTTGGGCCCAGCGATACAGAGGCTCCCAATATTATAACTTTCCATATTTTTTCGTATTAAGCCAATATTTCTCTTCTCATAGCAAACTGCGTTCTAAAGATGGCAAATGAGTTTTCTCAAGGCAACCTATTTTTGGACAAAGAGAACTTCGTCCCAGAGAGTCATTTAAAATAGGAAGCAGGGATTTCCTGACCAAACACCCCCTTATAATTTTTGTGGAAGGAATTGTTATCCTCCCCTCCCCCCTCTCCTCTCTCTCTCTCTCTCTCTCTCTCTCTCTCTCTCTCTCTCTCTCTGTGCGCGCGTGCGCGTGTGTAGGCTATGGGACGTGCAGCTGAATCCATATATCTGACGAAATTTTTGCTGAAAGAATAGAAGTTTAATTGGAATGGTTTGCTTTCGTTGGTTACAGCTTAAAGTATCATTCAGCTGATTTATCGGTATCATTCTGTAATATTTTTCTTTTCCTCGAATTATTTCAAATGTAAAGTGCCTTTCATTCAGGCGGCGCCTATCACCGGATTCAACTATTTTACAAGAAACCCTTTTCCCGGAACCTAACATTTCTTTCACCGGAATCCTTTGTTTAACTGGAACCGGCACTTCCCTTCTAATCGTTCCCACCATTACTTTTATCTCATATCAGAACTCTTAGAAGGAAGTCATATGGCTCGTGCTGGTTTAATCAGTTCCGGCCTTATACCAGCCAGTGTATTCCTTTCAGGGCTTTGTGCATTGCGCAGGGGTTTCAAGTAAAGTGACTCGGAAAGCATTAAGTTTTTGGTTCTAGCCCTTAACTACTAATGTGCTGCCATGGTGAGGTGTGGGTCGCAGTGACACACATTAAAATGCCTCATTTGGGTTGTCTTGGAATGAGGACATCATGACTCTTCCTCGCATTAACTTGAACCACAGTGAAACATGAAAATACAACATCCAACCATAAAAGTGTGACTTTTAATTCCAAGTAAACGTTTCCTGCCCAAAGTTGTTAACCTTGTATTGATCATATGCGATGTGACAAGAATAATGCTTATGTTTGATGGCAAACCGTGTTCAAGCTATAACATAACAAAAGTAAAGTGCTTCCTGAGCTGGAACAAAAATAATTAACGTCAGTTACAGTGTATTTTCCACATATTACCCTCATACATTTTACGCAGAATTGGCTGATTTCCACAGTATTCTAGACTGGCCGTGATGTATGTGGTTACCGTTGGTCTTGTAAAAGAGGCTCTTCGCCATATACAGTAGAGGGCATTTCCTACCCCAAGGATTTCATGCTCTTTCTTTAGGCTTTCCTTTGCCTTGGGATACGGCCTGTTAGAATCCCAAACTATGGACACCAACTGGGGCTGGGGTGCCGAATACCTCTTCATACCATTGCTGTAGCAATTTGTTTGAATTGACTGACCCGGCATGATTTGTGGAAGTGGCCTGCACATAGGGTTCATCCACGATTCAGCAACGAAGAGTATGAATGTAGCAGTGACAGTTACGGTGTTTTTTTCTGTGAAGCCACCTTCTGTTTATGGGAAACGCTAGACGGTGAAAAATTATATCAGTAAATATGTGTAGTTTAGTTTGTCACGATTTTTGCGCATGATGTTTTTGTATTTTGAGGCATTAAGCCATAAATATCACATTATTATCGAATTCTCTACCTTGGGAATAACTTACATCCAAAGAGAATAATACGCGATAAGTGCTCCTACCTTGACCAGGATTCTGACCCCGGGTTTCTAAGATTAGTACCTGGGAGACTGACTTAAATCATACAGCAGTCAAAAGGGGTTGGATGTATTTATCAAAAATAATACCCTTTAGGTGTAAGTTATTTCGAAGGTGTGGTGAATTTGGTATTGGTTGTTGATTAATATTTGAATCCAATCATTATATATATACATATATAATTATATGTATATATATATGTGTGTGTATGTGTGTAAATATGTATATGTTGTATATGTATATATATACACATGTATATATACACACATATATATATACTAACTGACCAACCCGG
>NC_089794.1:46752041-46852041 GCF_040412425.1 Macrobrachium rosenbergii
CACTCATTTTTCACCTGTGATTGCAGTCAAGTTCCACCGTCACCTTTGTTTCTTTTTTTATAATGATTAATTTAGGTCAAGATGGCTAGAATAAAGCTAGTCATCCAGCTAAGAGAGAGAGAGAGAGAGAGAGAGAGAGAGAGAGAGAGAGAGAGAGAGAGAGAGAGAGAGAGAGAGAGGAAATGACTTGGAAAAACTCGAACGGTCGTGTGAATTCTAACACTTACCTTCCTCTGCCAGCGAACACTTGAGATGCTGAACCAGACCGAGATGTCGTCTTGACAACCTTACCATCAGCACTGCAATACTGTATGTGGATTTTTTGTGTGTTTAAATGGGTCTGTCGATATTTACGAGTGTACAGGTTAGGTAGGACGCTTTGAAGTCAGCTGATATAGTTCTAGTGTCTTGTTTGTTACAGCCATGCCTTTATTATTATTATTATTATTATTATTATTATTATTATTATTATTATTATAATTATCATCACAATAAAATTGTTTTAAATGCGATTGATTCACTCTTATCTTGAAATGAGAAATATTAAAAGAATTCAGAAGAAGAAAAGAAAGAATGCGCAATTGTAATCAAAAGCAGAGACGTGCTTACCACAAGAAATGCAACCTAACCTCGATAGACGGTATGTCGTAAGATAAGTGGTGCAGCTGTCGCCAGAATATGCAATCTGTTTTGTATGTTCGACATTCAAGGAGCGACATTCTTTTAGCAGCATGCGAGTATTGACTACATTATGTGAATGCACAGTACTTTTTGCAGGAAAGAAATGACTCGGATTTATTGTTTTTGGTCCTGTAACTTTCCGTCGGACTTCTCGACCTTTCCAACGTTTGACTGTCTTTAAAGTTTTCATTTATGGTGTTCGTCATTTAATTATTTCATTCTCGATTATCTTTCTCATTTACACATTTTTCCGGTAATTTTTCCCCCCTTAATTTCATGGTACTCCTCCAACTTTTTCATCTGACTTCATCATCCTAATTTGTTATACGCTTTTATTTACCTTGTTTTTTTTATCTATTTGTTTGTTTGTTTGTCTGGGTCAAATGTTGTAACTCAATTTTCGACCCGCTCCCTTCGTCCGGTGGACTTGAAATTTTGCATGGTTACTCAATCCCGGTGACAATACATCCTTACATGATCAATAGGTCAGCAGTGACCTCTAGTGACCCTACGGTGACCTCTTCCAGTACGCTCAGGATTTGTGTGAAACTCTTCGGATTTTTCATACCTTCTTTGAATTGGTAGAGTAAGTTAACAACTCCATGGATTTTTCAAACTTTCTTTGGCTCAACAGGATACTACGTTCAATATTTTTTTTTTTAGTTACAATCATTAATCGGTTACAATTTCTGTCAAATTAAAAAATATAAAATAAAAAATATAAATTTTATTTTAAAACACGCTTTTATTAAAATGCACTAAGAAGTCAAAAATTATTTTTTTGAGAGACAGCAGGATTTTCTTACAATTAATCACGTCTACAAAAATAAAAGCGTAGGAGCCAGACAAGGAAGGAAATGCTACGAGAAATAAAAAAAATATATATTTGTTTTCTTGTAGCATTTCCTTCCATGTTTGGCGCCCACTCTTTTATTTTTGTAAAATTGTAAGAAAATCCTAGTGTCTCAAAAAATTATTTTTTACATTTAAGTGCATTTTAATAAAAGCACGTTTTAAAAAAGATTTATATGTATATAATTATATATATATATATATATATATATATATATATATATATATATATATATCTACTGTATATATATATATATATATATATATATATATATATATATATATATATATATATATATATATATATATATATATATATATATATATATATATTGGATATCTGTGTAGATATGATTTTTTTGCAATTATAATCGTAGAATTATTGCGTATCTTGTTAAGGAACTACAGTTTCATTGAATTTTACCGTAAGTATGTATGTAGTAATAATAATAATAATAAGATTAAATTCATTATACTACTGTGTATGTAGTGAAGTACGTTCGCTTTGCAATAAATACTAAGATATTATTTTGACAAGAAAAATAATAAGGGATATGTATCAAAGAGTTATTAACTCCCAGATTTAATGCAGTCAGACGAACCCTAAATATATATAACAATAAGGATCAAGTACTGATGAAACCGTAAATATTTGTGTAAATAAAGTTTTCTGGCCTTTACATTTCAAATTTACACAATTCCCAAAGTTTATGTTAAGGTGAGATAACAGTTTTCTTAGGCCTTTTAATATTAGTGGCTCATACTAGCTCCTATGAAAGAATGATATTTCATTAACACTAAGGTAAATAGAGCGTTGTTTGAATCACGTGGTCGGATTCGATTACCCAGTCACTGCAAGAGGACTAGTTATTTTGGAATACCGACAAAAAATTTCTCTCTTTCTCTCTCGTTACCAGAGTGTAAATGCGTGTCTTTTATTTGTTGATAACCTCTACTGATTACTACCCCCTCTCTCCTCTCTCTCTCTCTCTCTCTCTCTCTCTCTCTCTCTCTCTCTCTCTCTCTCTCAGAGCGGTAAATTGTCGGATTAAAGAACTCCCTTTGGGCAAATTGCTAGCATTACCATTAAGGACTTTCCATACTCTAGGTATTATTTCGAGTGTTGGCGGCACGTCGTCTTTGTACTTAACGTTTCGTTTGTCTCATTTGCATTTGAAGAGAATTTAAAACCTGTTTGTCTCCTTTTAAGAATATTTATGCTACGCGCGTGCCTGACGTCGCATTACCTTGGGATCTAAGGTAAAATTTCGCCGTTTTGCTTATTTCCTCATCAAAATAGCGTCCGTACATTTCATGTCAGCGACAACAAATGTTAAAAAAAAGTTTGTCTGTACATCAGTCCCTGAAAAGAACGATCTCTACATCTATCCATGGAAAGAACGATTTTTTTATATATCAAATTGGCTTTCGTATTGCAACAACTAAGTTTTTATACCAAACTGGCTTTCGTATTGCAGAACTAATTTTTTATATCAGACTGGCTTTAGTATTGCAGAACTAAGTTTTTATATCAAACTGGCTTTAGTATTGCAGAACTAAGTTTTTATATCAAACTGGCTTTAGTATTGCAGAACTAAGTTTTTATATCAAACTGGCTTTAGTATTGAAGAACTAAGTTTTTATGTCAAACTGGCTTTAGTATTGCAGAACTTAGTTTTTATATCAAACTGGCTGCAGTATTGCAGAACTAAGTTTTTATGTCAAACTGGCATTAGTATTGCAGAACTAAGTTATGTCAAAATGGCTTTAGTATTGCAGAACTAAGTTTTTATATCAAACTGGCTATAGTATTGAAGAACTAAGTTTTTATGTCAAACTGGCTTTAGTATTGCAGAACTTAGTTTTTATATCAAACTGGCTGCAGTATTGCAGAACTAAGTTTTTATGTCAAACTGGCTTTAGTATTGCAGAACTAAGTTTTTATATCAAACTGGCTGTAGTATTGCAGAACAAAGTTTTCATGTCAAACTGGCTTTAGTATTGCAGAACTAATTTTTTTATATCAAACTGGCTGTAGTATTGCAGAACTGAGTTTTTATATCAAACTGGCTTTAGTATTGCAGAACTAATTTTTTATATCAAACTGGCTGTAGTATTGCAGAACTAAGTTTTTATATCAAACTGGCTTTAGTATTGCAGAACTAAGTTATGTCAAACTGGCTTTAGTATTGCAGAACTAATTTTTTATATCAAACTGGCTGCAGTATTGCAGAACTAAGTTTTTATATCAAACTGGCTTTAGTATTGCAGAACTAAGTTATGTCAAAATGGCTTTAGTATTGCAGAACTAAGTTTTTATATCAAACTGGCTATAGTATTGAAGAACTAAGTTTTTATGTCAAACTGGCTTTAGTATTGCAGAACTTAGTTTTTATATCAAACTGGCTGCAGTATTGCAGAACTAAGTTTTATGTCAAACTGGCATTAGTATTGCAGAACTAAGTTTTTATATCAAACTGGCTGTAGTATTGCAGAACAAAGTTTTTATGTCAAACTGGCTTTAGTATTGCAGAACTAATTTTTTATATCAAACTGGCTGTAGTATTGCAGAACTGAGTTTTTATATCAAACTGGCTTTAGTATTGCAGAACTAATTTTTTATATCAAACTGGCTGTAGTATTGCAGAACTGAGTTTTTATATCAAACTGGCTGTAGTATTGCAGAACTAATTTTTTATATCAAACTTTTATATTGCAGAACTAAGTTTTTATGTCAAACTGGCTGTAGTATTGCAGAACTAATTTTTTATATCAGACTGGCTTTAGTATTGCAGAACTAAGTTTTTATGTCAAACTGGCTTTCGTATTGCAGAACTAATTTTTTATATCAGACTGGCTTTAGTATTGCAGAACTAAGTTTTTATATCAAACTGGCTTTAGTATTGCAGAACTAAGTTTTTATATCAAACTGGCTTTAGTATTGCAGAACTAAGTTTTTATATCAAACTGGCTTTAGTATTGCAGAACTAAGTTATGTCAAAATGGCTTTAGTATTGCAGAACTAAGTTTTTATATCAAACTGGCTATAGTATTGAAGAACTAAGTTTTTATGTCAAACTGGCTTTAGTATTGCAGAACTTAGTTTTTATATCAAACTGGCTGCAGTATTGCAGAACTAAGTTTTATGTCAAACTGGCATTAGTATTGCAGAACTAAGTTTTTATATCAAACTGGCTGTAGTATTGCAGAACAAAGTTTTCATGTCAAACTTTTTAGTATTGCAGAACTAATTTTTTTATATCAAACTGGCTGTAGTATTGCAGAACTGAGTTTTTATATCAAACTGGCTTTAGTATTGCAGAACTAATTTTTATATCAAACTGGCTGTAGTATTGCAGAACTGAGTTTTTATATCAAACTGGCTGTAGTATTGCAGAACTAATTTTTTATATCAAACTGGCTGTAGTATTGCAGAACTGAGTTTTTATATCAAACTGGCTTTAGTATTGCAGAACTAATTTTTTATATCAAACTGGCTGTAGTATTGCAGAACTAAGTTTTTATGTCAAACTGGCTGTAGTATTGCAGACCTAATTTTTTTATATCAAACTGTCTGTAGTATTCCAGAACAAAGTTTTTATGTCAAACTGGCTTAATTTTTTATATCAATCTGGCTGTAGTATTGCAGAACTAAATTTCTATATCAAACTGGCTTTAGTATTGCAGAACTAAGTTTTTATGTCAAACTGGCTGTAGTATTGCAGAACTAAATTTCTATATCAAACTGGCTTTAGTATTGCAGAACTAAGTTTTTATGTCAAACTGGCTGTAGTATTGCAGAACTAAATTTCTATATCAAACTGGCTTTAGTATTGCAGAACTAAGTTTTTATGTCAAACTGGCTGTAGTATTGCAGAACTTAAGTTTTTATATCAAACTGGCTGTAGTATTGCAGAACTAAGTTTTTATGTCAAAGTGGCTGTAGTATTGCAGGACTAAATTTTTATATCAGACTGGCTTTTAGTATTGCAGAACTTAAGTTTTTATATCAAACTGGCTGTAGTATTGCAGAACTAAGTTTTTATGTCAAACTGGCTGTTGTATTACAGATCAAAGTTTTTATGTCAAAGTGGCTGTAGTATTGCAGAACTTAAGTTTTTATATCAAACTGGCTGTAGTATTGCAGAACTAAGTTTTTATGTCAAACTGGCTGTTGTATTACAGATCAAAGTTTTTATGTCAAAGTGGCTGTAGTATTGCAGGACTAAATTTTTATATCAGACTGGCTTTTAGTATTGCAGAACTAAGTTATGTCAAACTGGCTTTAGTATTGCAGAACTAAGTTATGTCAAACTGGCTTTAGTATTGCAGAACTAAGTTTTTATATCAAACTGGCTGTAGTATTGCAGAACTAGGCTAAGTTTTTATCTCAAACTGGCTGTAGTATTGCAGAACTAAGTTTTTATATCAAACTGGTTTTAGTATTGCAGAATTAAGTTTTTATGCCAAACTGGTTAGTATTGCAGAACTAAGTTTTTATATCAAACTGGCTGTAGCATTGCAGAACTAAGTTTTTATGTCAAACTGACTTTAGTATTGCAGAACAAAGTTTTTATATCAAACTGGCTTTAGTATTGCAGAACTAAGTTTTTATATCAAACTGGCTGTAGTATCGCAGAACTAAGTTTTTATATCAAACTGGCTGTAGTATTGCAGAACTAAGTTTTATATTAAACTGACTTTAATATTGCAGAACTAAGTTTTTATATCAATCTGGCTGTACTATTGCAGAACTAAGTTTTTATGTCAAACTGTCTGTAGTGTTGCAGAACTAAGTTTTTATGTCAAACTGTCTGTAGTGTTGCAGAACTAAGTTTTTATATCAAACTAGCTGTAGTATTGCAGAACTAAGTTTTTATGTCAAACTGTCTGTAGTGTTGCAGAACTAAGTTTTTATATCAAACTGACTTTAGTGTTGCAGAACTTAAGTTTTTATATCAAACTGACTTTGTATTGCAGAACTAAGTTTTTATATCAAACTGGCTGTAGCATTGCAGAACTAAGTTTTTATATCAAACTGGCTGTAGCATTGCAGAACTAAGTTTTTATATCAAACTGGCTGTAGCATTGCAGAACTAAGTTTTATGTCAAGCTGGCAGTAGTACTGCAGAACTAAGTTTTTATATCAAACTGGCTTTAGTATTGCAGAACTAAGTTTTTATATCAAACTGGCTGTAGTATTGCAGAACTAAATTTTTATATCAAACTATATTTCGTATTGCAGAACTAAGTTTTTATGTCAAACTAGCTTTCGTATTTCAAGACGAAGGTTTTATGTCAAACTGGCTTTCGTATTTCAAGACGAAGGTTTTATGTCAATCTAGCTTTAGTACTGCAGAACTAAGTTTCTATATCAAAATGGCTTAGGGTATTGGAGGACTAAGTTTTTTGTAAATCTAACTGGCCTTTTTATAGCAGGACTAAGTTTTTATATCAATCTGTCTTTAGTATTTCAGGACTAAGCGTTTATATCAAACTGGTTTAATATGGCAGGAGTAAATTCTTATATCAAACTGGCATTAGTATTGCAGAACTAAGCTTTTATATCAAGTTGGCGATAGTATTGCCGGATTTAATTTTTATATCAAACTGGCTTAGTAGTATTACAGATCGAAGCTTTATTTAGACTCCTGTCGGGCGCAGAAACAGCAACGTTACACAAAAAGAAACACTTCATCAAAAGTTTTACCATTTCTAGATGTTCAATTTTGACAAGGAGCCTTCCTTATTTTGGAGAACGAATTTTTTTTAGCGTATTCTTGTTTCTGTTTTTGCCTATGACGTCGTAGGACTTAACTGGAATTATTAAGGTTCCCATTGCTTTGCCTAGTCCAAGCGAACCTGGAGATCGACCTTCCTGTCAACCAAGGACTCCAGGGTTTCAAAGCTGAGATCGTAATCCTTTTTCTTCTTGAGGTGAAATCGGTTAACTTGAAACATTTAAGTTTATTTAATCTCAAGCACATTGGAATGGATTTATGAGTTATATATCCTTTGTTCATAGGTCACAGTTGTATAAGGAAGTTGAGCCTACGGTTCCTGTAAACAATTATGTTTTCGACATAAATAGGCGTATGAATTGACATTTGTATAGTTATCATATTAATGACAAAGTTTGATACAATAACGGTTGTAGAAGTGGTTATTAGGAGAAACCTGTGGCCCAGGATCTTTGGTAATTGAATAGATCTGGTTCGACAGGAGTGATTATACCCGGTTGAAAGTCAGTGTGTGTTCCCTAGTTTGGCTTTCAAAAGGGCCTGGACGGTTGTGATGCTCTGCATTAAATTTTGAATGTCATAAAGAAATCCCTTGATTCTGGTCATGAAATTTGCAAGGCTGATCTTGACTTTAATGCCGCTTTTGACTGTGTTAATCAAGAGGCCATTGTTTTCGAAGTAAGGCAGATTGGAGCAGGTAAGTCAATTCTTAGCATTATCATTGAGTTTTTAACAAAAAGATTGCAAAGGGTAATTGTTGATGATGGGCACTCTAGTAACTACTGGAATGTAATCTCTGGTGTTCCTCAGGGTAGCGTTTTTTACCTATTATTTGAAACTGTACATTATGAACATACAGTATGTGGTTTGCCGTGAAAACAAGCTTATTGATTATACACTTATTACTCTCTTTGCATTGATCCCATTTGAGTATAGACCTGTGGTTGCTGAATGTAATTTATTATGGTGGAAATATAGGGATGAAGTTAAACCTTAATAACATTCAAAGTGTGATTGTTAGCAGGCATAGGATATGGGATACTGAGAAAGTACTTCAAGATTTTTGGAGAGTGTCAGTCCTGAGGAAATGTTATAAGTCGTTTATTCTTCCATGTTGCGAATATTGTTTCCATGTGTGGAAGTCAGCAGCTGACAAGCACCTTAAACTGATGGACAAATTCTTGAATTCTATTAATTTAATATGCGTGTTGTATAAGATATTCACTAATGCCAAAAAATAAAACACTCATAATGTCGAGATTAAATAATTATTCGTTAAAAATACAGAATTATATCAGTAAAATGCATTATTGACAAAAGCTTTTATCAGTGATACATTCTGATATAATTGTGAATCTTTAATCAAGAATATATTGACTAATTCTCATCTGTCTCGGCATTCAGATCTTCCCAGACTATACCATCACTAGGTGGTTCAATATATTTGGTTAATCTAAAAGCCTTGCCTATTTGGTTGCGAGGTTCAGTACAACAGTTTTCTAGAGGGTTTATTCCTGTTGTGACCAAAATTTGGAATTATCTTCCTAATCCTATAGTCGAATCGTTGGAATTTAGAAGTTCCAACTGGGTATAAATATTTTTAGTGGATTGGGCTGACATATCTTACTTCATAGTTCATGTATTGTCTTGCTTAAATAGTTTACTTATTATATTGCATTTGGTTACTTGTTTGTTTTTCTTTCTTTATTCCTTTTTCATACTTACTCGTACTTTCCAGTTACCCTTTTTGTGCTGGGCTGCCAGCTTATTTAGACCTTCCGCGTATCCAAGTGGGGTGGCCGGAGTGTTTGTAATAATAATAATAATTTTTGGATAGTAACATTTTACCTGTATGAAAGTGTAGCTTGTTTCATTTTTACAGAACGAATGGGTAGTTCTAACACTATAAAACTTTTTAAAAAAATTCGGGACCGAACGCAGGACTCTAATGAAAGGCAAGGGCACCACCGTTTCACACAGGTCATAAATATCTGTGCCTTTACTTGACAGGCTGCACATCTTGCATATCAGTGAGCGTTACCAAGCTTCTGGACTCACCGGCGACTCAGTTGTTAACATTTCATTCGAATTAGGCTTCCCCTACTGAGTGAGAGCCGTGGTTTTGACTAAGGTTTGGCATGTCTCCCATGCAAATGAAATATAGTGCGTTTTTTCCACTTGAAACTCTAGTAGAGTGAAGTGCATTTTTCATTAAGGGGATTAATCTTTGTTCTGAGTAGAATATTTTCAAATGGCGATAGTAAATCATCGTTTTCATAACTCTACATACTTTGTACAAGGTTAGTTATTTGGATACATTAGGTTTTCATAAATCTGTGGAGTCGAGAGACTGATCCATTGAGAGAGAAATCATTAGTTTTTGGTAAAAGGTAACTTACTTACACATTTAGATATCTAGTAACTGTCCAAGCATCCTGTTGTTCCTCACGTTTATTTTCTCATCGATGCTCTGTTGATATCATCTGGATCAAGAATGGTTGTCATTATTTTTTATTTCATTCTTTACAGTTATTTTACCCTTTACTTCAAAGCCCTCCAAAAGTATTGTGAAACATGACATAGTGACGAGAACGCATTTTATAGGAACTGGATCCTTTTATGCTCTTTCTTTGAGGCAAACAGACTTACCCTCTAGAGAACTTTTAGACTGGCTTTCCATTGAAGTGAATGTTTATTATTTTACCCCCATCGAAATGAATCGCCAAACGAAGGGTGATCGTTAGTCCGGCTACAGGTAATTTTGCAAGAGATAAAAAGGTTTTCCATTTTTGTTGATCTCTCTCATTTTCTTTATAGTATAAATTTACATTAACTCCAGATTATTTACAGGTCAGCAGTAACGCTATCTTGTTTTCCAATCAACAAGAAACTTAACAGTTTTACTAACAAATGTAGATATGTGTTTGAACTTACTTGAAAGTTAAGAGAATATCAGCACATTTTGAAAGCTATATTCTCCTTTTAGCATACATACTAAAGTAGAATTTCTTTACCTTACATAACATCGCGTGTATTAAAATTATTTATAATCCGCAACTTGGCAAGCGACTTTTCTAATATAAAAATTTTATGGAAGGTTTCGACTATTATGGTAGAGCACATGAGCGTTTCGTAGTAGAGAGATACGTCCTGAAAGGTCACTGGCTCTTACGCAGTATCAACATTTGTCATCTACGTCACGTTTTGTACTGCTGAGTGAATAGATGGATCAATTATTATAAATGTAGAATGAAGGGAAGACCCCCTGTTGCTTTTGTTGTCATTATTGCTGGTGGATCATTTGACGTAGTAATTTCTCATGTCAGTTGCGTCTGTTTGGATCATCGATCTTTTGCGATTAAAGGCTGGCTCAAAGCCCTTGGAGATCAATTGTCAGTTATAAAGGCTTCGATTAGATGACAACTGTTGATAATTTAGTCTGATGACTTGAGGTTTAGTGACGATTTCAATATTAACATTTCTCTCTCTCTCTCTCTCTCTCTCTCTCTCTCTCTCTGGCACTTGCCTCACCACTAGCTCGATCCTGGAAATCCGTTGTGCTCTTCTTAACTTATGCAGTGAGTAGTGTACCCTGTGGTCTGTCGACGTTCCTCCGTGGTAGCCGAGGGCAGAAAGAAAGAAAAGGAAAAAAGAGAAATGAAAAATAACAAAGGTGACCGATCAGCATTCGTCAAAATATAAATGAAAGTTCTGGTGCTTCGACGAGATAATTCCCCTCCCCGCTTCCCCCCATCAGGGGTAGTCATTCATCGGTTATTCACTCGTGATTTTTCATTGGCTTTCGTCGATCATGTTCGTTTTAGCACACTTAGGAGTCCATATGACTGTTTTTAGATTTTATTTTGTTTCAATTTAATTTAGTTTATTTTTGATAAAACAGTAACCTTTTTGAAAAGGTAAACGGTATTAGGGTATATTCGTATACATTCGTGTATGTATAAATGCCACTAATGCAGCATACACAAGGAGTGTTTTATTAGCTAATAGGCGTGTATATTCGAAAGGCGCCCCCGTATAGTCTACATTTAATATTGATGTATGTCTCGCGCTCTCATTCCTTTCCCTCCCCTCCCCACAAGAGGATTAGCCCCCAATTAAGACTAGATAAGATTTTTCTCACCTTGGAAGGATAAACTTATATCAACTTCGTTTCCTGAGCTAACGACGCTATCCATTGTCTTATTATAAAAATGTCGATTAGTGCATTCCGTAAGTAATAATAAGAAAACGATACTAGTTTACTTAACTGGATGAAATTCCCATAGGTCTTTAATGCTGTAGCCTAATGCTTTTCCTTCCTTAAGTTTAAAAAATATGTACTTGTTAATAATGACTCTTGCCCATAAATACATTCCAACAACAGAAAAGTGCTTTACAAGAAACACAACTTTATAAGAATAAACATTTCTTTGACAATAGAAAGTTACAAAACTATACGATTAGAAATTAAAGTTATTATATTGTTCAGTACTTAAACCTTTTAAATGAGTCTTCAGAAGTAGTCCTTCAACCTGGCATATTTACTAATTTTAGAGAATACAATTCGAAAATGTTGGATTGCTGTCGAGTGTTCAGCTAGTTATGCATATATAAAAGAACTTACCATTTCGCTCACTGGTGCAAATTAGTCACCGGCATTTTACGTATTAAGAATTATTTCGAATTATTAATACAGACGGAAATGTTGGTCAAGTTAATATACTAATTGGTAAATAATTTGTCTTAGTATTGCAACACTGTCTACCCCTGTATAAATACATATTTATAAAAGTCAACAAAGAAAACAAGTAAATAATGTGCCGAAGTTTCTTGGCGCAATCGAGATTTCTGTACAGCGCATAATCAAGGCCACTGCAAGTAGATCTATCTTTCGGTGGTCTCGGTATAATGCCGTATGAGCCGCGGCCCATGAAATTTGAACCACGGCCCGTTGTTGCCTGTCCAATATCGTTGCCAGACGCATGATCATGGCTAACTTTTAATCTTAAATAAAATAAAAGCTACTGAGGCTAGAGGGATGTAATATGGTATGTTTTATGATCGGAGGGTGGATGATCAACATACCAATTTGCAGCCCTCTAGCCTCAGTAGTTTTTAAGATCTCAGGGCGGACAGAAGAAGTGAGGACGGACAGACAAAGCCGGCACAATAGTTTTCTTTTACAGAAAACGAAAACTAAAAACCTAACCAAATGACAAGAAACGGACAACAAAGGTTTACAGAAAGGAAAGTAAACGGTTGCCCCGTAATTCTGAGAAGTTTTCAGTACCTGTGGTCGTATAAATAGGACTAAATGCAGTCCAACGCTACTTCAGAAACGAGAGTGTACATCAGCAGGTAAAGCTTCGTGAGATACTTGACAATCGCAGACCTTGGATTTTAAGTTAAATTCGAAGTAAATCTATAAATATCCAGTGTCTTAAAGGCCAACAAGGACATCCGGTACATTTTACGGTGTGTCAGTTGTATGAATTGTTGGCTAATAATAAGTAATCAAACCTACGCTGACAGGAGGCGTATGATATTATGAAGTTTCCAATTTTCAACGGTCTTAGTATTATTATTATAAAATACAGTCAAGATGGCAGTAAAACTCACAGTCGAAATGCTAGGTGTTTTGTTTTCTTATTTTTCCCACATTTTGTTTATGATTAATCCTGCATTTGTTTCATAATCGGTGTGTAGTCATAATCTTGGCCGGTGAAAGCTAAACATTGTCTTATATTCTTAATTAAGAGACAATGAATATAACATTTACTAAAATGAATCCTAAGCTAAATTAAATCGGACTGTAATCTATTTCCACGCTTCCTTTGCATACATAATTCCTCGACCCCAGAAATTCGACCTCAGAGGGAACAGAAGGAAGGTCGAGCACCCCACGAAATAGTGTCCTGTGGGCGCGCTCGCGCACACAAACACATTCAAGACACATTCATGAACACGCATACACGTACACACACACACACACCTCCACATACATCAACAAACAGTTGTTGCCCTGCCGAAATTAAAGATGCATTGGTTACAAGGAAGTGATTGCGAATTAACCTTGCAAGGAATAGGAATAGCAGGACCAGAATGGAAATATGGACAAATAATTCACGTCGCTTCACCCGTTATGGAATTTCCACCGGCATGAATTCATGTTCATGCTCTAATTGTAATGCTGGCCTTGAATTTATAATTTCAGCCTCGCGGCTGGCGAATTAATGATGAGTTATTTTGGATCTCTGGTTCTAATTATTCAGCAGATAAACTTAGGATTGTACAGCTGCGTTCATTTATTCATGATACAAACGAATATATAAGATGGATCATCGCCCAAAGAATTTGTATCTTAAGAAGTTTGAGGAAATAGCTATCTTTTTTTTTTTTTTGCGAGACTGGGCTTTTCTTCGTTGTTTTCCTGGCCTAGAATTTTCTACCCGCTACAACTCCACGTTAGGGTACATTGTCGGGAAATCTACTGTATATGAAATTGTCTGCGTGTTTGGTGTTTTTTCTTGCATCTCCGTAAATGCCATCTTCACTTTTTCAGTTGTTTGATTTTAGGTTTTCTCTATCCACGTGTTATTTAGGAATTGCGCTTAATAATTCACCTTGGTATATTTCAGGTTTTTTTTTTTCCACGAACCTCTGATAATTTCTACTGTACTAACATGCTTACTGAATAAGTCATCAAATAATGAATGAATTAAAGAATTTCGTAAGTGATATTCCTTTACTAATGAAAGCACCCTACTGCTTCAAATGTAGGACAAGAATTTCGCCACTAGAAATATTCTGTGCAAACAGAAAAGCAATAGTGGTCTTGATAATGGCTTTATCGGCTTGATATTTAGATGTGTTCTTAAAGTAACAATCCAAAGGTTTTAATATTTTTTCTAGTGCATTTAGAAATATAATTGTTACTAAGCTAGCTGGAAGAGAGAGAGAGAGAGAGAGAGAGAGAGAGAGAGAGAGAGAGAGAGAGAGAGAGAGAGAGAGAGAGAGAGAATTTGATGAATACCTTCACGCCTATCCTCCCGCTCATAAAATTTACCACAGACAAATCTCCAGTATAAATTTCATTTTTTTTCAACCGTGGAAACATTTCTGATCGGAAATTCGAATGTTTCGTGACGGTGGAACAAGTTTAGTTCCAGGTGACTGGTCACCGGCGGATTTTCTCCTAAATGCGTTTTGGAGGCTAATGTGGTGAAATTGTAAGATATTATTATTATTATTATTATTATTATTATTATTATTATTATTATTATTATTATTATTATTATTATTATTATAGATAGAAATCGACGAACAATCTTCCATTTTGCCTGTTATATACACATTTTTACAGAACTGTGTAAGCAGTTTGTGGGAAAATGTGTGTATAACAAACAGAAAATAAAAGCAGAGGTTTCAGTAATGGGTCTTTTTCTCCTATTGTTATTCTTACTATTATTAAGGCAGCTTCATATATAAAAAAAAATATCTGTGGTATGGTTTGTAAATTAAATAGGGTTTTTCGTGTTTTGCTAATTTTATATATTCGTAGTGTAGAAAGAGACGAGATTTGTTGTAAACCAAGGTTGTACACCAGCACCCTCTCGCTACGAAAGTACCTTTTCAAAAATAAGGCGATAATCATTTATAGACCACGGTGTAAAACATGGTGGGATAAAAAGGGAAATTAACGCTGTAAATTTTCATTTTACTTTTCTTGCGTATTTGCCATTACTGTATTTTTCTGAATGAAATCTTTTTTAGGGTTATATTCAATGTTACTTGACTGGTGGTCATTTTTCCAAAAGAAAATGTGCTTCCCTTTCTTAGTGTATCAGCATCTCATAATTTTTTTTATTCATCTCAGAGTAGTAAATTAACACTTAAATTACAGTTCCTTGTGGATCATAACACGCAAATATCTGTTTTTCATTTCCACGGTGGAGAAAGCATTTGGAAGCATCAGTGACTTTGCTCTCTACCCAGGTAATATTCTTGTACGAAAAAAAAATTGTTGAAGAGATCGGAATATTAAAAATTATTTTTTTCTTAGGATTAGAAAGAGGGGCATGTAAAAGGATGTTTTAAGTAGTAGTTGTAGTAAATGGATATTCAAAATGATCTGTGGAAAGTGTCGACCATTGAATTCTTGTTGAAACAGACCTTCCTAATGGTCTTTTTTATGATTATTTGTTATTTCAGTATGATAACCATCCTACTTAGAATTAGGCCTTCCGTAAGGTTGTTGTATTTTTTCACATTGTCTTACAGTGAAACGTTTTATCACTAGAGGAGCGTATGGCCATGCAATTTCGAATTAATCCCTCCACATGATTAGCATTTTTGAACTGAATTCCGTGTTTAATTTGCAATATGAATTCTATATTTAATTTACAATATGACTTTTCATATACTGTATATATTTAGTGTACTGAAGTGCTTTTTACTGTGAAAAGTCACATATTATTGCTGGAATTATTTTATTCTGATGGTTTTAGGAGATTCTAAGAATATAAGTAGGGAGGAGAAGAAATGACGAACGTAGATCATTCTTTTCTTTTACTAAATTTGTCTTTCCCTAGAAAAGGGTGGCAAAGAAAAACGACCACAGTCGGCCGCACCTTCCTTTCCTAGTTTTTTAACTACAGCTACATGAAGTGTAAGAATTCTTTCGAAAACATTCAGCTCATATTTTCCCCCGGTGTCGATTACTTTTGATGTCACTTCGTACATTTCACATGTAGTTTAGTCAGAAATAAATTGACATTCACCCTGTTCTTCAGTTAAAATGGTTTTTTGTTTTGTTAAAAAAAAAGGAAAAACAATTAATATCGGTTCTGTGACAGCAGTTAATGCAAACTGACATCATACTTCAAAAGATGTAAATACATGAATGAAAAGAATTAATCAAGAGTGATGCCAGATGTTCTTACGCAAGAGACTGGTTCACCCCATCCTCCCCTCTCCCCCTCCCTCTCCGCACCTTTTCCGAAAAATGCCATTACGGCCATTCCTTCAAGTATCCCTTGTAATCTTATTGATTAACCTTCAACAGCGTGGAAACTTTGTACAGGTATTCTCGTCATTTCCTGCCTCATATCCCTTGACTGTCACCAAGCATATTGTGGTTGCTTTTTGATAGGCGAAACTTCATCTTCCATGTTCATTTATCTATTTATTTACCCTTTTAGATAAATGAAACTACTATATACGCTATATTTCATTTACCACATACATACGTACATACATACATACGCCAGACAAGTCTAATGATGAGACCTTACTTGAACTTCATCTCATGTACGCTAATCATGTTTTGACGAAGGAGCGGAATACTCATATTTAGATTGACTGCGACATTATCACGGAATGGTTGCTTTTGGCAGTTAGCCTTCTTTTTTTCATTTGTTGGTACATTATTCAAATGATTAATGGTGAACTTAATACTGAAGAATGCCTAGTTATTGGCAGTGATGTGCAGATGTTTGTGGCAGTGGTATCGTTTCCAATATAATAAAAATAATAATAATCTGAACCTGACTGTGGTGCCTGCAGTGATAGCATAACCTGTAGTAGTAGTAGTAGAAGTAGTAGTAGCTCTGATATTTAAAACGACAAACTACAATAATTTGCAATGAAAGATTTATGAAAAATGCTGAATCACTTTACATTATTGGTTGCAGCGTACAGAATAAAAAAAAGAGGAAAAAATGATAGCAAACTTGGTCGGTGACTGTCTCGTCTTACACTGTGTGCTGCGTATTATTGCAGCTGACTTCAGAAAGGCGTGAAGTTGGCGTGAGCAGCCCCCATAATACACCTGGCATTAGATAGTTACGCTTTCCTTTGTCTGGCGGAAGGACCTTAGCCATGGAGTCAATAATTGAGTTGCGCGTTTCCTTTCGACTGCCCCTCCTGCCTGCTCTTGGATTGATTCGGTTCGATTTGACTTGTACTATGCGTTTTCAAGTCGCTGAAATGAGTGGACAAGTTTAGGGCCAAATGTTGAATGTGTGTGTGTGTGTGTGAGTTTGTTTGTGTCTGAGAGAGAGAGGGAAAGGGGGGGGGGAGGATTTGACGGTTGAAGCGGGGTTGAACTTCCTGAGTACAATTGAGGACTCCTGGAAGCGCCGAGATTTATGTCACGATCGCGTAATTGATTCGAGTACCTGCACTGCTATGCGTGGTAACTAAATCATTACAGTACAGTCGGCACAAGACCGCTGTTTTCAATGTTTTCAAATGTTTCTTTATGCACTTTTTTTCGAAAAGATATATTGGAAATGTGGGGTGTTAATATATTATTGTGAGTTCCAATATCGTCCCTTGCTTTCTGCTTCTGTATTTTTGTATTTTTACTTTTTGTTGCTACTGTCCTTTCCAGCTGGTATGACAGTCACGAAATGTGTTTTTTTTTTATCTTTTACATGCCGATACACAGATTTTTCTTCTTTTAAGAATCCTTATCTTGCTCTTGATAGTTTGTTTTATCAAGTTTTTTATTGTAACCTACGATGAATATCTTATTGCTGTGTAAGTTAATTTTATCATTACAGGTTTTTCTAGATTGTGATGTCTTGTGTTTTTATGCCATATTAATTCATTAATTAGACCCAGATTTTCAGTTCTTTGTCAGTAGAAAGAGGTGTGAAGGAAGTTGTATTAAAATATCCAAGGCCTTACACCAATTTTCATGGTAATTGAGGTAGATTAGATTTTGTTTGTTTGTTTTGAACCAATGTTTTTAGGAAAATATTCACATAAGACAGATTAATTTCTTGGTTAAGACTAAAGATGCCATATTTACTTTCTTATTACAAGTCATCCGCAAGGCGGACCAAGTTTTCCTGTTTACTGCCGAAAGTATTCTGCATATAACTGGCAGGCCTTGGAAAGTCTTCAATTAATTAGAGACTACTCTTGTATGTTTTAATAACAAATTCGACATCAAAGCGTGAGTCCTTATCCACATAGGGTAACAGGATGTCACAGCCCAGAGAACAGTGATTTTTTTTTTTTTTTTTTAACGCAGTTGTGTATTGATTAGTAGATATTAATTATTTGTACTTTACTTACTAATATTATCAACATTTTGTTTGATTCTTCATGATATAGTTGATCTTTTCTTTTGCATTTAAATGTTCTTTTTTTCAAGCTTGCTATTTACTACACAGTCTTCAGCTTGTTCCATGAGAATGTATGATTCCCTGGATATTATTATTATTATTATTATTATTATTATTATTATTATTATTATTATTATTATTATTGTTTGTTTATTTTGACGTCACTTGAGCCGAGAGAATGCATAACAAGTGAAAAATGCGCTGAAGTTTCTTCGGCTCATTCGAGTTTTCTGCACAGCGTATAATGCTGTATGAAACTCTCAGCCGCGGCCTATGAAAGTTTCAGACAGGCCCGGTGGTGACCTGTGTTGTTGGCACCTATAGCGGTGCCAGACGCATGATCATGGCTAATTTTAACCTTGAATCAAGCAAATTATACTGAGGCTAGAGGGCTCCAATTTGGTATGTCGGATGATTGGAGGGGGTGGATTATCAACTTACCAATTTGCAGCCCTCTAGCCTCAGTAGTTTTAAGATCTGAAGGCGGACAGAAAAAGTGCGGACGGACAGACAAATAGCCATCTCAGTAGTTTTCTTTTACAGAAAACTCAAAAACGACAGAAGAAAGTCTCCAAGGGATTACTAATATCCAGCTAATTGAAAAGAAAGGTGAGCTCAAGATAAGTGGCCTTTAACGTGACAGAAAGGTTTTATTTAATCAGGGGTAAGTGTGAAAGGTGGTGTTGGGACCGACTCCTGATTTCCCGTAAGGGTGAAGACTACTGGAGATAGCGGAGGCTGTTATGGTGGGCGGGCGAACGCTCCTGTCTGATAATAGAAGCAAATTAATTAACGGAACGTAAAACAGAATGGGGGATTTGGTCTCGGTTGAGGTTAACTACGGTAATGCAAAAACTGCTGTTGTTTCCTTAAGAATAAGAGCGAAAGTATTTAAATGAAGTAAAATTGCGAAACAGGATATAAGGGAATATTGAATAAAATTTTTTTATTAGAAAGTCTCTCTCTCTCTCTCTCTCTCTCTCTCTCTCTCTCTCTCTCTCTCTCTCTCTCTCTCTCTCTCTCTCCTCATATAACTGAAACCCCACTCTGCTTTTAGCATTTTTTTCCTTCCTATTTTTTTTTATTACTTTTATTTCCCGCATTGTGATAATTTAGGTCTTTGGATCGTCTTTCAAATTTGCCTTCTCATAAAATAAGTTTTTCCGAATAAAAGAAGTGTTTCTACTTTTAATGGAGAGCCACGGGACTCATGACAGTGACGCTTTCAGTAGGATGGACCTCTGATTCTGTTACTCCGTTGAAAAATGGGGGAAATTAAACAAGATGACTGGATGTGCTGAATAAAGGAACACAGCAATTGTAGCCTATGTAGGAATCATCTTGCGCGTTATTTTGCGGTGAGTCGGAAATTTGAGTAATTTCTCCCGGCTAGTTATTTATGAAACGGAGTTATCATTCGGCCAAATTTACCATGGTTTTTATACATGAACTGTATACGTAAAGGAAAATTGTAATCCTGCACATTTCCGGAAGCTTACAGATAAATATTTGATATTTATTATTATTATTTAGAACATGAACCCTATTCATATAGAACAAGCCCACAGGGGCCATTGAATTGAAAATCAAGCTTGCAAAGAATATAATAATAATAACCTTTTCAGTATATCACCGTATCGGTAATATTTGTAATGATGGTGGTAGTCGTAAAACTAATTACTAACTTCTACAACTTGTGACAGACCCAGTTAGTTACATGACTAAAATATTTATATTTATGATAACGAAAATTAATTGAATTCAATTTGGGCAAATATATTTTTTTATGTTAAAGTTACTAGAGTTGGACACAGCGTTTTCCCCAAGTGTTGCATTATGTGGGAATTCCAACTGTTATCCGGGTTTTTTTTATCTTGAAGTAGGATTTCCCAGAGGCATTTCACTTCCATTAAATGTCTTTTCGTTAACGGAGAGAGAGAGAGAGAGAGAGAGAGAGAGAGAGAGAGAGAGAGAGAGAGAGAGAGAGAGAGAGAGAGAGAGTTTTTTCCTTTGTAATCGGTTGGACGAGTATTGTTGACGTACTCAATGCCAGAAATTTCTCCTACTGAGTATTCCTTAAGTAACTGAACAGAGTAAGTACTGTTACTTATTTACCTAAAGATAGGATCTTCGAAAAGAAAATAAAGATGGTTTTATTCCATAAAAGTTCAAACCTATTTTTATTTCCTCTTTTTCTCTCGCGCAGAAAGTTTAAATGGTTTTGCTTCATAAAATTTCAAGACATAAGACTATGATTATTATTGATTTTTCCTCATATCTGTTGTAACTTGCACTTGAAGAGTAGGACAAAGGTCGTGTGTACACAATGTCTCGTTTTGATTTTGCTCGAGTCCATGAGTTAACTCGGAAATTTATAGGTGGATTTTAATGTATCGAATGGTTGAGCTTTGGTCCAACGAAGAGGCCATTTTATATACCCGTTGCGGTGGGAATTTTTGTTTTAATCAGTGGCATTATAGGACATACTTTCTAGGACGCATAGACGTACTTTTTCTTCATTACTAACACGATGGAACAGATCGAAATAATGGAGGTATTATTTCATTATTCTAGCAGGCTTATAGTAAAAAACGCAGTGCTAGTCAAGGCCAGCATGGAGAATAATTTAGAGTGAAGGTAAATAATTTCTTAAACATTACCGACTACAGGCTAGTAGGTGATCATTTCCAGATAAATATTTACTCCAGAGCTGAAGTAGTCCAGTTAATAATCACTTGGGCCCCGACAGTCGGGTCAAGAACTGCTTCAAAGCCCGCGGCAGTAGAGTAAACTATCCCCGACGAAAAGAGATGTCAACTCTCAACACAAAGTCCAGGTCGATCTTAGCAACCCACGTAATTGCATACAGTGGTCTTATGCAGTGAATTATAATGTCCCAGAAAAGCAGCGCTAAGTAGATACTTAGCAGTGCGAAAGGAGTGCCGGGAGTGCGCTATACTGACTATGTAATGTGAATGTGAATGTATCACACAGTTGCCAGTGCTCGTAATGGTTTATATTTTTCCTCCATCGTCATGTAATGGCCAACAGCAGAAACGCCTTTTAAGGCGAAGGTCGTCAGTGCTAGCGAAAAGAGCGAACTCTCTCTCTCTCTCTCTCTCTCTCTCTCTCTCTCTCTCTCTCTCTCTCTCTCTCTCTCTCTCTCTCTCTCTCTCTTTTTCTTTTTTCTTCTTACTTAATCTTTTACAGTGAGAGAAGGAATGAACCTACTGTAAATAGAAACTTGTTCCTCCAGGCATTCACGAAGAAACTTTAATCGTAGGTGTTCTTTGGCTTCTGCCTAGGAATGTATAAATTTGATACAAGTATTTCAAAAGGAATATGTAAAAAGCACAGCCAGGAAAACACCAACGACTTCAACATGAATGGCGGATGGACCAAGTTATTCCAAAACCAGTGATAACCAAAACCTTATTTTAAATGAAAGTTCGACCCTTTTTTAAAATATTCAGCGTCGTATTTTAGGAGAACTTGAGAGTAAGAAGACACTCCAAATCCTTGGTGCCATCGAAATTGAAAGAATTACTACCAAACAACTGCTATAATAAAACAATTATATCGAGACTTGAAAAGAAAGCATGATAATAAAATGTTACTGATACAAAGTATCCCCTGGGCCACAAATGCCAGTCATGATTGTGTCGTCACCTTTTCTAGCGAACATCTGGATCAGATGATGACGACTTGTACCGTAGGATGCGGATTGAATTTCTATTAGCCGTCAAGTGCAGTGATTAGTGTGGATGTGCCGAAAAATCTGTGTAATTTGGAAAACTACAGTTACATTTTAAGTGAAGAGGAGAACATAATTACGGAAACTGTCTGCGCCAATTTGAGAGCCCTGGACATCACAAGATTTCCCAAAAGATTCAAGGTAGTCATAAATAAATTAAAAGGTGGTCAAAGCAAACACCTGACAAAAGGGGAAAAAATCGAGTGCATTAGTGGAATATGAATCTTTTGCGTGATGAAAATACATACAGAGTAAAATAAGACGTTCATTAACACTGTGATTCCTAGATGATAGCCGACATCTGGATATACTCTTCCCTAAGAATGTCTTAATAGAGCTGATTAGACTTCGTGTTAAAGAATGTAAATTTTCATTCAACGGGAAATATTACAGTCAGAATTTTGGACTGCCCATGGGAAATCCCATCACCAATATTGATTATACATTGAACATTTTGAGAGTGCACTGTTAAGGAACATTGTTCTTGAAAATATAAAATAGAGTAGATATCTTGACTTTATTTGTATTTGACCTGGTAATGAATGTGTAATCACATTGTTTTACAGATTAAATAGACTGGTGCCATTGATAATTACTATGGAGATGAAAAATTATTTTAACCTTCCCTTTTTGGACTGTAGTATTTAGAGAAGTAATTGGTTTAAATTTAGGGTGTACAGGACACCCATCAATATCTCAATTTGCTCAATATGATACAGGCTACAATAAAGTTAAGGAACCAGTGTTCACATCAGTAGGCTATTACGTGTATGTAGCCATAAATATGATATGAAATAGATGTTATTAGGAATATGGGTAAGAGATAAACTATCGTGACAGTTCATCAGCCGATGCTTTGAGAACGCCAAATAGACTTTTTATGATGATAACAACAGAGGAACATACAGTATTGCCATATAGTAGTAACTTGACCGCATCCGTTTAAAAATTGTAATCTTAATGTATGATATTTGAAGATTAGTAATGAGTGACTCTCCTGATAATTATAAAGAATGTGTATAACAAATCCCACGTAATTCTTGTGAAAAGGTCTTAAGTTAATGATACAGGAATTGAACAGCATAAAAAAATGTATAAGATACGCACAGAAAAACAGTGCGGTTTTTTCCTTGTCGGAGGTAATTGTTTTATTAACTGGACAAGTGCTAAAAAGAATATAACAGTTTTAAAACAAAATTCTAATATTTAATTTATATATATATATATATATATATATATATATATATATATATATATATATATATATTACATAACATATATATAAGTTAAGTATACCGTAGTTTAACCAGACCACTGAGCTGATTAAAAGCTCTCCTAGGGCTGGCCTGAAGGATTAGATTTATTTTACGTAGCTGAGAACCGATTGGTTACCTAGCAACGGAACCTACAGCTTATTGTGGAATCCGAACTACATTATGACGAGAAATGAATTTCTATCACCAGAAATAAATTTCTCTAATTCTTCATTGGCTGGTCGGAGAATCGAACGCGGGCCCAGCAGAGTGCTATCCGAGGATGATACCAACCCGTCCAATGAGGAACTTACATTTATATATATATATATATATATATATATATATATATATATATATATATATATATATATATATATATATATATATATATATATACATATATATATATGCAGTATATATAAAAATAATGGTAATTGTGCTTGTTTTTGAGGTTGAGTACTTGGGCATTTACATGTTTTAGATTTCTATATGTGCCATTTTGAATTGTTTTTCATTGATTAAAAATTTACTAAGATTTTAACTTTATCTCTTTCACATTTGTTTGAAGTAACTTCGTGCTAAATAAACCATAATGATTTTTATACTTCAGGCATAATTAACCGTGCCTGTCAGAGAGCACGTGTGCAGTGATTTAATTGCTTTTTTTATTGTTCCAATAGGTATAAGCTTGGAAGGTTGTGGACTCTACAGCAATGGGTCGCGGCGTCGAAATGAACGGCTGCGGCAAATGTGTTCGCTTTATGATGTTTGGAATCAACTTCATTATATGGGTGAGTTTCCTCAGATTTCTTTCCACTGGCGCTTCTTTGTCAGACATGTATGGAGACAGTATACTTGACAGGTTACTTGCACATTCAGACAAGTACTTTATATAAATATATATATGTGTATATATACACATATATATTATATATATGTGTATATATACACATATATATTATATATATATATAATGTGTGTGCTTATTTATATATATATGAGACAGAGTAATTAAGCCACCCTACCGTTCATGATAAAAAATTCGTTAATAGAGCAAGATGTTGTATTTCATTGTCCCCGAGAAAACTGGATTAAAAAAATTGGTCGGAGTTGGGCCATTTTTTTAATTTTAAATTTACTGTAGTTTTATAGAGCTTTCTTAAAAAAGAAATATTAATCTAACACATCGAATAAGAGTAAATTTTGGCAGTGCATCTTGTGTGTATATAATTATATATATATATATATATATATATATATATATATATATATATATATATATATATATATATATATATATATATATATATATATATATATATATATATATATATATATATATATATATATATATATATATATATATATATATATATATATATATATATGTGTGTGTGTGTGTGTATGTGTGTGTGTATTGATACTTCCTCTTAATTGATATGTTAGAATGGAGCTTTTTTAAGAAAGCTCTAAAAATACGGTAAAATGAAAATAAAAAACGAAAAATCAGTTTTTTTTTATTTTTGGTAATTAAATCCTGCATCTTACTCCATTCACGAATTTCTTGTCATGAACAGAGGGAAGGCCCAATTACTCTCTCAAGGTATGTTGGAGGAGGTTGAGGGGCACGTGGTTGAATGGAGGGGGAGAAAGATCCCCCTTGTTTGGTGGGAGAGCGAATGTCTCCGTTTGTGTTTGTCCAGCCACGTGGACGGAAGACGTAATTCACAGATCAGATATTTTAAATGAGAAGTTCTTATATGCTTCAGTGCAGTTTAGTTATCATTTTTAATACTGTTATGTGCTACTTATGTTTTGATGTGTTGATTGTTTTGGTTTGTATGTGTAGTTCTGTCGTGGTACGTCACCTTCTGATTATTGCTTTAACCTTTTTTTTAATTCTGATTTTTAACAAACACAAAACTAATAATAATAGGAACATCAGGATAAACAAATTAATAATAGAAACGCCATTTCCGTCAGTAGTCCTATATTGCTATCACAAAAACCATTGTGTTATACTACTCTTTTGAAGACGTCAGTTTTATTAGCACGCACCAAACCTGCCTTTGTCACTATCCTCTGGATGCGGTTTCTGTGCCTATACTAGGCCTTGTATCAGGCTCTAGAGGTCTTGTTACGCTTTATTAAATTTTCAAAAGTATTAAATAGTTTTACCTCAAAAATGCACTAGAACATACAGTATAGGCTGATCAATTCAACAACAGACTGACCCCCAGTCAGTTGAATGAGAGTAACCAAACTTGTCATGAGGATAATAATAATCATCTTTTATGATTAACTACTGAAATGATTAAATACTAATTTTGTAAATTTACCCAGTAGGGAAAAGATCTTCACACTACAATTAAGTAATCAAGATTTGTAACACGTGATATCAAGGTCTACAGGATATTGTTATCCCACCTGCGTTTGTATTGCACAAGCCCCCTCCCCTGTTACCTGAACGTTGTATGGTGAAAGTTGCAGTGGGTAATGAATACAATCTTCTTCCCACTCTTCTGGTGATTAAAATTTCCAAGAGGAATGATAGTAAGCTCAAGACTAGGTAAAACGAAGGCAGAGCAGAGTGACCAGTTTGCCAGACAACTCCTTGAGAAATTGAGCAGATATGCAATCTGAGTCAGATGCTTTGCCAGTCGTTACAGAAGCCAGACCCCCAGAGGGCTTTACGAGTGGAGAGTACTGGGGAGCGAGAGCATTAGATTCATGAAAATTGGAGCAGGGGGCTCAGCGCATGAGTCACAGAAAAGTAAGTTAGCTGAAAAACTTAAGCCAAAGGAGAGGACGCCATAGTTCCTAGTTCCATCAGGATGGAGGAGGGAATGACAGATTGCAGAGGGTGTTGGAAAGTGTGTTAGCAGCATAAGCTTTTTGTAAACTGGAATATTCAGTGACAACATTAAAATTCGTATCATTGGCTTTGTACATTTTAGAGGTCGTTCAAGTATGAAATCGGTTTTTATTTTTTTAGAGGTCGTTCAGGTATGAAACCTGTTTTTATTTTATGTGATCATATCTAATTATGTACTAAAACTGAAGGAATATATAATTATTATAATTATATTATTGTTGTTATAGAATAATTTATTCAGATCACCGAGTTAACATCTGTAACTCATACAATTGGCCATGAGGGGTTGTTGTAAAGAAAAGATTATATCTTTTTAATAAGTTACAAATTGAGAATTTAATTCTTGGATACTGGGGATTTCTTTCCGGCGGTCCTTTATTCGTCACACCGTTGGACTGTGGAACAGCCTCCCAAAGGATGTCGTGCAGTTGGAACTTCAGAAGTTCAAGCGAAGATGCAGTAATGCATTACTACCCTAATACTGTTCTTCTTGCGTTTTAATACATTTTTATCTATTTATTCGTTTATTTTTTTTCTTTTTTAATAAGTGGGATCTCTTCTTTCTGTATTTCCCTTTACTTCCTCTTACTTCTTCCTAACGAACACCACATTCTTTGGAAGCTTGAATTTCAAGTCAGTGGCCCCTGTGGGCTTGTTCCATATGAGTAGGTTTCATCTACTGAATAATAATAATAATAATAATAATAATAATAATAATAATAATAATAATAATAATAATAATAATAATAATAATAATGATTGCGTTATTGGTTGAAAATTGGACAATCAAATAAAAAAAAAATATTTGCTTGTGAGTGGTAGTATACATTCTCTGCATATTTGGACTGGGCCGTGAGTTTGCTCATCAAATAGCAATCGAGTGTCTTTTGTTTGAAGACGAATAAAATGACTTGATAGTTGTACTATTTTTCATATGACCTCTACAGCTTTACATTAAATGTTTTAATGTGTTGTCAGATTCATTATTTCACAAAACAAATTTTTTTAAAAAAGATGCTGAGTTTTAGAGATCTGTAATGAAGCACAGAGAAGAATAGTTAATATTAGGTCTGGTTGTAGTAGTTGCAACTTTGGAAGACATTATCATCTTCATTTCCCGTAACGGCAATCTGAGTAGAGTACTGTGTAAAATCAACATTTATGTTATGCAAACGGTTTTTAGGGTAGTTTTAAATACCTTAGTTACTGACCACCTTGCAGACAGCTCTGCTGCGAAAGCAGAAATCTTAATGGAACAAGAAAACCAGAATATTTCATTAGATTACACTGCAGAAAATCTCAAACCAGATACAGATTTAGTTAATATGATGTTCATTGGTAAATGCATAATTTTTTTATTGATAGCGTGCACGTGTATAACCATGCTGAAATTGCTAGTAGAGTATCCTCATCATGAAAGAGAAATGATATGCATATCTATCCTGCAGGTTGCGAGCATAGTCATCCTAGTACTTGGTATTTGGACAGTCGTTGATCGCCCATATTTGGAGGAGTTGCTGGGCAATGAGATGTACATGAATGCTGCTTACATCCTCATTGCTACTGGCTGTCTGATCTTCTTCGTCTCTTTCCTCGGATGTTTTGGGGCCCTCAAGGAAATCAAATGCATGCTGCTCACGGTAAGTCATTCTCGGAAAGAATAAGTTTGTGGTTTTGGAAAAAGATGCCTTTTACCGAAAGTATCAGGTTAAGAGATTAGGAGAGACTCTGAGGGGCGCTGAATGTGATATCCAAGAAGAGAACGTTATGATGAACTGCTGCAACCAGTTGACTTTGGTGTTCATGGCTTCCTCATAGAGGCTTGCCCAGCAGTATTGAGTGGTAGTCATTATGATTCCATCAATTTCCTTTCCAGCTTCAGTGTTTCGACATCTATCAGAGGGAATGTATCCCCCACCCTCTCGGACAGCTGTGTCATGCATGTCAGCCCACCGCGTTCTACTTTTGCAGTGTAAAGATCATGTCACAGATTTGCTTCCTTTTACCTTTAGTCTTTCGAGTTCTCTCCTGTTATTTAATTGGTTTTTAACTTTCATTCTTTCAAGTGGCGAATCAGACTCCACTTTACCCATATACTGATCCTATTTTCTTGATGTAAATTGCCTGTGCCGTTGGGCTTTCTCATAAACCCCTGGACCTTGGAAGACGATTTTGGTTGGTATAAAGTGTTATTTAATGAACTTGTTGCAGATTCATCGTTCTTACGTTCTTGAAATATATATCGGTGGATAAATTTGCAAGACTCATTTTTATATAAAATTTAATTACCTTGGGATCTGAGATTTGTATTGCATAGCAAACAATGGTTTGTGTATGATCACTTGTAAATGTGGGCTGAAGACTGTCTGGTAAAATGTTGAAGTCGATTCTTAACATAGTTTGAGCATAAATGTATTCATTTCCCTATGAATTGTTCCATTTTTATTGTTGGAAAATAATTGCCTTTAACTAATACTGGGCGTTCCTTATTAGATTTAGCTTGTTTAAAGACATGCCAAAGAATTTTATTTAAAAGTTGTAAATATTACAGAAAATAATTCGTCTTTCCCTTTCCAGTACTTCATCGTTGTGTTGCTTCTCTTTGTCGTTCTTTTAATCGGGGGAATTTTAGGCTACGTGTTCAGAGATAAGGCTGAAACCACCATCAAGCACTCCATGACCAGCGCCATGAGGGACTATTCTCCTAACCCTGGCTCACCCATCACCAAGGCTTGGGACGAGACCCAGATTGCGGTAAGTTTCCGTCTGCCTGTAGTTGCTGTAACTGATTATCTTTACGGGGTGTCGAATTTATTCATCGAAATGATTTAAAGTATGTTGCTACGGGCACTTTTCCCATCTCAGTATGGTTTCTCTCTGTCATTTGTCTGAGAGTAGAAAACTACACTTTTCCTCCTCCTCCTCCTCCTCATCCTCATCATCGAGGTTATACCAGAAATTCTCATCGTCGTAATTTTTATCTGCTTCTGGGGTTAAATTTGAAATGAATTATATCAGCATTAAGCTCTTCCATTTATGAGGTTGTACGTGAAATAAATTCTTTCATCAACAGTCTTCACAGTATGTAGGGTTGTACATGAAATAAAATCTCATCGTCATTCTTATCCTCCATTTATGTGATTAAACTTAAAATTGATTCTCTCGTCGGTTTTCTTTTCCGTTTTGTGGGGTTATGTGCAAACGACTTCTTTCTCTTGCCCTTTGCCATGAGCACTTTTTACTTTTCTTGGCTTTCCTACTGTTCTGCTGCATCCAAGTAAACTGTTATGACAGACTGTTACTCTTTCATTGCTTGCTCATACCATCTCGGTGTTTGTATCTAAGTCTACATCTCTCAGCAAGTCACTACAGCAGTAAATCTTAGTATTTTGTATTTACTCCTATTAAAATATAATTTTGGGTAAAGCCTGGCACATTAACCTAAAGTATTGTTCTGTATGAGGGCTTTTCCAGTGTTCACGAGATCATGTTGGTGCTACTGGGATTTTGTTGGACGGAGGTAAGGCAACATAATACAGTAGAAGCGCTGGGGTTGTATTGAAGAAATGCATTGAAGTTCATTGTATTCTTACTTGCCAGTATTCAGTCAGTCTCTTTCTACATCATCCAGGTTATTACCACATCTTTTCTTACTGCCCCTCGATACTTACACAATCCACTGTGTATCCCCTTGGTAACAGTAATGTTCTTAATTTTCTGAGAGCTGTCCTTCCATTTCGGAAATCCATTTCTACCTTGCTGTTATGGACATATCTTTACACTTGGATATATAGCAATGACACTGGCAGCTATACTGGATTTAGAGCAATGAGTTCACCCCTATAGCTCTCACATGGCATCCCGAGCCACTTTTCCAGGCTTTACTTTTACTTTCGATTTCATACCAGTCACCGAAAGCGATTTCATACCAGTCACCGAAAGCCTTGTTTTGCTTTCATTCATTTTTAATCCTCTCCTCACCTTCCCACTCTTCAATCATTTTAACATTCCTTCACTTTAACATTCTTTCTTTCTGTTCTACAAATTAACATCAGGTCATCTGCTGATAGCACTGCCGAGAGGATTTTCTTTCATCACTCCCGTGTGGCTTCCTTCATTAATTCTATGAGCAATAAAGAACTTGACGCTGATCCATGATGGACACCAATTTTCATTCCCAGTTCAGATAAGCATGCTGCTGTCTTCACTTTAGATCTTTTCTTATAGCTTATAGCTTTCTGTTATTTTTGGCTTTTCTAATGCCCACCTAATTGGCTTGCTTATTATTGTCGTGGCGCTTTTTTTCAGGTCAGCCTGTTCCACCAGCTCTTTGTTAAACCATCAGTGACTAGTACAGACTCCAATTGCTAAAAATGCTTATTATTCTTTATAAGTCTGGAGCTTTTCCACTTTTCATCTTCCCTGAACCTATCCTACTTCAGAAGTTACATTAATTGTTGGTCTCTCTGACATGTTAATAGCCTCCTGTTCGTATTCATTCCGTTCATTTAGTATATTTTCAGAACACTTACTAAATTGCTGTTATTTCTTCCCTTCCATCTTTCCATGTCTTCATTTTCATTTGTATGTGCTTTGCCTCTTTCTCGTTGTTTCATGTAACCCGGCCTCATTGTTGCCTACACTTTTTTTGAGGCTCTGATGCTATTCCTCCTTAATCATCATTGTCCTTGCTTCCTGCTCCATAGCCTCCCTCTCTTCTCCTTGTATACCTCTATCCTTTACCCATCTTGTTATCTCACTTAACATGAGAGCTCTCCTCTCTTTCATTGGTCTTATACATTTTGATTGTACCACAGTGTCTCTCTCCATAAATGTCAGTTCCCAGTGCCACACCACACACTATGCGTTTTTTAAAGCAGCTTCTAGCATCTGCTTTTCAGTTGAATGTTTGTTGACACTTATTGTATAAGTACTGTACATTCTTTATTGAATTAATTTCCCAGTTCGTATATTTTTATATTTTGACAATATTTCTTTATTGTCTACCTCTTCTTCACTATCAACTAAGCTTGTAGCTGTGCACGTTTTTTCAGGGATACCTTGCCTAGTATGATAATACAGTCCTTTATTTGATGTTATCTGTTCCTGTCATGATAAAATAATTTTGTTTCAGGTTCTCCATTCTTATATGATACTAATAATTATGTTTAACAATTTAGTTCTTGGCAGGATTTCAGTAATGTTACTCTCTGGTTTCTTTCTCCAAAGAGGCATCTTCTCACCACACCCACAAACCAATTCTCTGTTCCTGCTAAACCCATTCAGGTCTTCTATTAGTCTACCCATTTTTTCCGGCACTTCTGCCATTGCTTTTTGATAACCTTTCCAAAATATATAGTTTTTTTGTTCTCTATGTCTGTGGTACGTAATCTGTAAACATACGCATTACCTTTGTTCTGAAAATTATTTCAATCTGCACTTGCCCTCAATGGACATATACCTGTATCACAACATTCCACCTTTTTTTTTCATGAACAAATTGGACTGTTCCATTTTGTCCTGTCTCCATTCCACCAGGACTAGTATGTCACTACCAAATGCTTTTATTCCTGCTCTCATAATTTTAATTTACTGTACAGAACACAAGTTTATTTTTCTTTTCGACAGTAACTCAGCATCTCCCCATTCTTTCTTTCTGTTTGCCCAATGTTAACACTGCTTATATTCTTTAAACTTGCTATGATATTGCTGTATTTATTTGACTTTGCCTTGAATCATGTGCAAGTATTGCTAGACTTTCATTCAATAAATTGCAATACATTGTCAAGAGTGAATTTTATGATTGCATCCATCATAATATAGAAGTGAAATTTACTCAAAATTACTTTTTATTTTTTCAGATGAAATGCTGTGGTATTGAACACCCCTTAAAAGAATGGCTCACAAATATCAACTTCAGTCTTGGAGGGAACTTGGTTCCTAAGTCATGCTGTAAAAAGACAGAGGCTGGCGAGGTACGTACGGCCATTTTTGATCTTAATGTGCAGTAGGTTGACCCATTTTGTTAGTTATAAAGGCTTTGTTTTAAAATGTATTAAATTGCAACTCCATAAATATTTTCAATTTTTTGTAGTATTGTCAAGTCATTAAAATTTTATTAGGAGGTGCATGGTTTGTTCACACCTCTTGTTTTCAATTAGGTGTAATCATTGAACTAATAGTGTTGTCAAGCCTCGTTTTTAAATTAAATGTAATCATTGGAATGGACAGAAAGTTACTGTGGTGGCTGAGGAGGAATTCTGAATAGCGTCACATTTGTGGATGTTTAAGTCTCCCCCATACGATTTTGCTGTTAAATTAAAAAAGGGCAGAGTTAGCGTGCTCCTTGTAAGGGTCATAGAAGCTGAACAGAGCTAAATGGGAAGAGCTCAGAGCATGCAGAGGAAAAGTTACTGGCAGAAACCAATGCAGCTGGGTGTTGAAGAAATGCTGCAGTGAACCTAGATAGAAGTATACAATTGAGGGAATACAGTGCAATATTAGTGTATGCTTCCTCACATGTAAGGTGTGGTGATGTTTTTGGGTGGGATGGTTGTTACAGAAGTATTTAAAAATGAAACTGATTTTGAGTTTCATGGAACATAAAGCTTACCAGAGGATATGGCACATTTATACACTCAAGAAATACACTACTGTAGTTTTATTAATATGTATGCATTCCTACTGCCCCCCCCCCTCTCTCTCTCTCTCCAATAAAATTGATAAATTTAGTTACAACATTCTAGTGCTTTTTCTCCTGCTTTACTTTCAGTTTATGGATTGTCAGAAGGCTCCCACTGATGCAAATGCTCACCTGACTGGATGCTACAGGAAGGCAACTGACTTTGTTGCTAGTCAGGCTGTTATCATAGGTGGCGTTGCCATTGCTGTTGCAATAATTATGGTAAGAGAATGCTGAAGGCTGTTTTCCTTGGTCATGTGCTTTTTACAGAATATGTTGTTGAATGTCCTGATATTGGCATAACTGTTTATCGTTGAACAATACATTTGATTTTTCATTGATATTTCACTAACACTTTACTCCTGTAGAGCTTCATTATTATATTTAGGGCTTTCAGCCACTGCAAGAATATTGCCATGGAGCAAGAATATTGCCATGGAGTTAGGACCATGTGTTTGTAACATAATGTATTTATGACAGAATTATTTACTGGTTTAATTGGTTAACATCACCACGGATGTCTGTACTTGTATTTCTGATATCCTTCCCTATTTAAAATGTAGTGGGCTATAGTATTTTGAGAGGTGCTTCTTTGACTCCTTTGTGACTAAGAGCGAGTCAAAGTTTATATAGAGTCAACCACCCAAATTCATCTCCCTATTAAATTTTCTACTTTCCTCATGTAGGATAACTTTGTCCTGAAAACCTTTCCTTTCCCTCCTTTAGTTTACCTAACAACAACCTGTAGTTGGTCTTGGCATATTTGCCATCTATTGTAACTGTTGTACCTTCCACCTCTTAAGCAATTGAATTTGCTTACTGTTGCACTCCCTTCTTCATCCCAATAGCTAGATCAGCCAGTGAGGACACTTATTGCAACCGTGAAGTTCTAGGGCTGTCATATGTAGACAAGTCTTATATTTTAAGAATTTTCATGCTCAGCTGTCAGTCCTTGCAATTTCAGATGTTGCTCAGCCAAAGTATTTAGTAGTTAATAATCTCTGAATTTTCAGCAGCATATTGAGGCTGCAATTAAAATCTTGGAAAACTCAGATTATAAGCTAGTGTTTCCATACTGTCAAAAAAAATAAATGTAATAGAAGTCCCAACCCTAGGGAGGTTTCATTTGCCCAGAAGCTCAAACCACGGTACAGTACCTTCATTCTATATAAGTAAGAGCCAGTGGTGAGAAATGCTGTCCACAGGATGGGTACCGGCAATTCATATGTGGAGTTTATTACCCTTCGGCTATCTTTGCTGCACACAAAAATTACTGTGTAAGGTATAATGGATACACATTGTTTTTTTTTTTTTGTATAAAGATTTTACTCATAGGGTGAATTACCAAAAGTAACCCATATTGCATCTAGACCTGCTGTTGCTCCTAGAGATAACTATTGAAAAAGAAAAACTTACCAGCTCAATACAGCTTGGGCAGTGTACTTGAAAGAATATTTTGTTTCATCTCAATTCAGGACAGGTGTTTCCCCAAAGAGTTTTTTTTCTATATTTATGAAATCTGTAACTTTGACTACTGTAATTTGGATATGTGGGTAGGCAAAGTGATATTCAAATATTGTTTTTTCAATAGCAAAGTCAGAAACATTTTTTACTCATTGTCTTGGAAGATGTAGTTTATGTACAGTAATAGTCCCAATTATTTAATTTTTATTTTCATTCTTTAATATAAATATATAATTACATATGTTAGATACTAGTTTATAGATTAAGTGATCATACGGCCTAAGAAATAAATCTTATTTGAGGTTTTGCTTCCTTTTCAGTCATAGAGAATATATACCATGCAAACTATTTTTTTAACAAATATCCAGGGTAATCCAGGTATTAAAATTAAATTTTCTCCTTGTTTTTCAGCTGCTTGGTCTCATTTTGTCTATTGCTCTCTTCAAAATGATCGATTAAGTCAGACAATCTTCTTTGTGATTTGTTGAGGATCATAACTGCATAGAAAAAAAAAGGATTCCTATAAGTGCTGTTCATTTCAATTACTGTTTCATGGAACATGATGCCTCTGATGCAAAGGCTAATAAGTTATGTATTAACACAGGAAGGTAGGTATTTTACTCCTGCTATTATATGTGCATATTGTACACGAATTGCACACTTGATTTTGTGGTTAGGCTGTTTGTTTCAGTTAATACAGGTTATCTGCATTGGAAGCAATTTTCATCACTCTACCTTTACAAAGTATCTTGTTTTGGTAGCATATAATTGGTACGAAGAAACTAGTTTTGTTTGTTTTCATAATAATACTGAGAGGACTTCTGATACATCAGAGAATCTGTTTTTCTCAGTGTAGAACCAAATATCATTAATGATTTTAAAAGACAGTATAACATTGCCAAAGAGGAAAACTTTTTCTAGCATATTTCATTCTACTTTATTCTTTTCTTTTGAGTGCTTTGTCTCTTGATACTTAGAATATCAATTTCAGTTATAGAAGAGAATGGATATTTCTTTTACTATATTTGGAATCTACTTGAAATAGATTGGGAAAAAGTGTTTATGACCATACATTTATTTTACTGGCATATTTCAAAATGATTGGAGTAATTGTTACTTTTCATATTACTTATGCTGTCATGCCATCATACTGTAAAGAAAACCAGGTTGTAGAATTATATCCTAGATGTACATTCAGTTTTAACAGTTCATTTTGAACAAGATTGGTCAATCTTAAAATTTTCCCGTAAATGTTTCCTTTAATGTCAAATTCCTCTTACCAGAAAAGTTTTTCATATGCATTTTCTTTTTACATCATAGTGCAATGCCATATCATCTCATTTGGATTAGACATCATCTTGTATGGATTAGATATTTTTATCAGACATACCGAACTTTCATCTTGTCTCCCACCTATGCGTTTGCAGATTGTTATTTAGTGATAACTGGTTTTAAGCATTACCCTGTTTGTTAGCATAATGACAGTTAAATAGTACCACAAAAAATTTACAGATATTGGCTCTTAGTTCTGATTGGTCTTAGTACTCCATTATTTTATATGAATATAACTTGGCCTCTCAACAATTATAATCACAGTACTGCATTCAGTCATGAGAATTATAACTTTCAGCCTTCCGGAATAAAGCCTTTTATTTTTCTTAATCATGAGAATTATAACTTTCAGCCTTCCGGAATAAAGCCTTTTATTTTTCTTAAGCTTTTACAGTACAGTATTAGTATTTTTGAAGCTTTTGTCATCAGCAGTATTCAAATTATGGGCACCTGTTCATCCTTTGTTAAACCGGTATTTATCTTGCATCTTTAGGACAGTGCCCCCTTAGCAAATTAACAATTATGTATTTATTTTCAACAAAATCTTATAAAGTAATTTTCTAAATTACTTATGATGCATCTCTGTGAGCACAAATTTTGAGATAAATGTCGGCTAATGAAATTCAGTTGAAAATACTTTATACCTGTACATTACCATATTCATATTTGCAAAGAACTAGGACCATACAAGTAACCCACGATTGTTCAAGCAGATAGCTGTATTAAGAGAAACAGAAATTTATTCCATGGAAAAAGTTAATGAAATAGTCATGTTCATAGAATTCAAGGATCCTTTTGCCTTGCTTAGTTACAGTATTCATGGAAAGTTTCATCTTGTGATATAGTTAAGACAGTGGTGATAGAGTTTTTGATATCTTTTGTTTATTTATCATAGATTATATTGTGCAAAAGTTTCTCATCAGTGTCATTATAATCAAGATAGCAATTTCATATTCAAGACTAATTCTCCTCAAATACTTGTCATTTTTTCTAGAAAGATTTTTAACACGATCTGAGAAACACTGGTAATGATCATTGTTTACATCTTTAATATGAAATTGTTAACACAGGTTGTTTTCACTTCCATCCGATGTGATGTGACGTTTTCTTGTGTCTCCACCATGTATTTTTGTATTTATCAGTCATGTGGTTAGCTTTTGATGGTAGTACTGTATTTAGATTATTAGCAGAAGGAATTCAAATGCTAAAAAATCCTACTGTTTAACATACAATACTTAATGTTTTTGGTTTTGGTTTTTGTCATGCATTTTGACATTTTTCAGATTTTCAGTTTCATTTCTCTTGCAACAATGTACAGGTTTTCATTTATGGTAGCTTTGCCAGGTAATTTTGGAGATGCAGAATTAGAAAAAAAATGATCCTGGATAGTATTATACATACACACACACATGTATATATATATATGTATGTATGTATATAAAAATACAGATTTACCGGTAGTTAAACCCCACTGATAAATGTCTGTAGAGGTATGAAGTACTGTTTTTGTTTAATTTCTGAAAGAAACTGTTAGGTTTGTTGAAGGAGGATCTTCTTAGGTATGTTCAAACTTTAGATTTTCTGTGCATATCATCATACAGGATTTGTAAGTATAGTACAGTAATGTACTACAGTATTTAGTATTAAGGAATGTTGGCATTAACTGATTAAAATGTGCTACCCTTTAAAGACTTTAAAAAAAAAAAATATGCTTTATTTGGAAAGCTTAAAGCTTTCTTTAGGACTGCATGAGGATAAGTATTTTTAAAATCACTATCACAGAAGAAACTTTATAGAACAATGGTTAGACTAACTTGCTAAACAGTGATAAATTATGAATATTTTGGACTTGAAAAAGAAATGTGAAAGTGTGTGTGTTAACTAGTGCTCTCAAAGATTGTCAGTTAGGTCCAGATTTGGGTGTTGCCAAGTCATTTTGAACTTGATAAACTTGAATATTTTTTTATACATTATGATGTCAGAGAAATTTACGAAAGGTGTATCCACATAACAATGAATAAAAAAGCAATGCATTTACAGGCTTTGGTGTTTGTTTCATTGCAAGTCATTTGGATGAAATGTTTGCATAGTGGTTAATGATGTTGAATGCTTTTTGAGAGTATTTAATGTAGTTCTTGAATCAGAGTCATTACCCATACCATGTAGTTATGCTTTTTCTCATGACCTTTGTGATACCTTAGATACTTGTATGTATACATCTTTAACCTTATAGTAGATGATAGATTTCCATTGATTTTTAATGCCATTATAGTATACAGTTTTTATGTGAACTATTTCATTTAAGGTTTTATTGTTTTTTAGATTTTGAGGAATGCAGAACAGTGCAAAAAGTAAAGTTCACATTTTAAACCAGTATTGAAACAAACATTGCCAAGTACAAAGCATCATTTTTTTTTTTCCTTTTTTTTTTTTTAGTGGCAACCTAGTCAGCAGTATTAATTTTATAAGGAAAAGGGTGAGTAAATTAAACAACTGCCTCCATATTGTGAATCAAGATTAGTTCTGTTATTTTATTATCTTTTAAGTGAAAACCAACTGCTGTTATGATTGAAATACAGAAGCCTACATCACTGCAGAGCTAAAGTAAATAATGCATAACTGTTTTCTTTCTTCTATTCGGTAATTTGGTATATTGACAGTCTAGTAGCTCAACGAGTTTTCTGCTAATGTCTGCAACAAACCACCTTATGAGTATTTGTCCCAGAGTATCGGTCTGTCATTCCAGTAATATTAAAAAAGAGAAAGACCTATATTCCTTGTTATTTTTTATTACACGCTATATGTTTCAGTGGTTGGTCATGTAAGATATAAAACAGAGTGCATAAATAAGGTAAAAATAATTAGAATTTTTGACAATACAAAATGAAGATAAAAAAATGTAAGATGAACATTTGCCAACTTGAAAAATTTCTCTTTCTGCTGTAAAAGCTCATTACCCTCTGCCATGTTTACAACAATGGAAAATCAAACTGATAACATTTGTATCTGAATACACATTCTTGTTGGACAACGTACACAATCCAGATCAGGAGACTTAAACAAATGTTTGTGTGTACTTATCAATATGGACATGGCATCCATCACCTGTCATTTATGAAAAGAATTTTAACTCATGTTTTGAAACTCTTTATTAATAATTCTTATGAAAAGACAGTGATATTGTATTTAGGCCTTTGCAAACTATTGAAAACATTGTACAGTAGTAGAATTTGCTAATTTAGGTGGATGTGCAGCTGTGAAAGATTTAATGATTTGGTGAAGTGCATCCTTGATTATGGATGAGCAAACATGCAATACTTGACTTTAAGAGCATTTATAAATGAGACATATGTGAAAAGCTGCAATACCCAAATAGAACAATAGGCGTCCCATAAAAAGTATTGTGGTAACACAGAGTCCAAGATAAATAATTGGCAGGCTTCATAAAATCATGAAGCTGATAAATTATAGCAAATTAAACCTACAAGAGTAGTATAGCAGTCAGTCATCAGTACATAAAGGCACAGTATTACAGATATATTATCTTGTATAAGAATTGGGCACACCTGTTTTAATGTGAAGGCCATCCCATATGATCCACCATCTGTAAAGAATATAGTACAACATTAACTGCCAGCGGTAACTGACAATATTCGATACAAATCCCTCTTAGAAATTTATTTTCTTTCAGAAGCTACAATCTTTCCCACATATCCATTACTGTATTTGATTGATTGATTATGAAATTTAGGTCTGGTTTTTGAGAATTATGTATTAGATAAGAATTTCAGCATACCATTCCAGTTATGCTATTTTGTAACTTGTTCCTTAGGGTTGCCAGCATTAGTAAATAAAATGCATTTCAGGTCTTGGCAAAGACATGTTCTGATTATTGACCTTCAGTTGCAGTAAGTTTACCAATGACATTTTAACTGTGTGTAATCTTAGTAACCTTAGTACTGTAATTTCTTTTCAAAAACTAAGGTAGAATGCTCAACTTTTTCTTTTTTTTATTTAGATGCTAATGATGTTACCTTTATAGTTATTCGTATCATTTGTACTTGTTGATGATCGGAACCATTATCACTAAGATATTGGTTTGAATTACAGGATTTAATATGTTCTTCAAGTGACTGTATATAGAATTTCTATATTTTATTTAGAAGTATATCTTGGTTTCTATTTCTTTATGAGATTGAGTAAACACTGACTAATTGATGAAATGGGCTAAAAAGCACAAATCTGGCTGTCCTCTGTAAGGAAGAAATATAAGAATTTTCTCTTAAAAGTTACATTTCCTTTTTAAACTGTAAACCACTGGACAAAAATATATTGCTTTTTTGTAAACAAGGTATGAAGGCCTGAATGAAATAACTTTTCTTTGAAATATGTGTGAACTTTTTAACTGGCAATATAAGTATTGTGAGAGGAGTTTCATTTGTTTACAGTACTAATGCAGTCCCTCTTATTTTTCTTAAAAACTCCAAGTGACATAATTTATAAATTGAAGGAATAGCCATTGTTTACATAATTTTATTGCATCAAAAGTAAGGGAACATTAGCCTAAAAGTCAAATTACCTTTTGAATAATTTTCAGTGCACAGTTATTGAGATTTAGATTGAAAGTCCCGTCAGAAGTTGCTCTTGAAAACAGAGCATCATTCTGTTTTTATACCTAATATGCTATCTTCAGAATTTCTAATTTGGTATGGGTAGTGAAATTATAATTGCCAAACCCTTTCAGCTGGTAAACTGACAGGCATTATTACTGTGTAATTACTGATATTGATTAAACACAATATTTTTATGGTGAAAAATTCCTGTCAAAAAAATAAAAACCTTTTGTAAAATTCTTAATCATTGAACTTTCATTAAAGAAATTGTTTTCCCTTTTCTATAAGCTTTTTGTGTTTAATTTTGAAAGTTGTAAAATAAGCCTGTGTTGAGAGTTAAGGTCTTCAGGCCAATATAAAACTGCCAAATGATGCATCTTTAAAGTGTTGGTAATTTAATCCTGCGTAGTCATTGGTAAATGAAATGTAATTATTCATAATTGTAGGATTAATACGGGCAACAACTCTTTCATGTTCCTCATAGTAACTATAGTATGTTGAGAATCTCAAAACTGTATTTTTGTATTTTTTCTGTAGTCTTAGCCTTAACCGTATTGTTCCAAGATTGTCATCTTTCACCTGAGGGGGGTTTACAAGTTAAAGTAAGTCTTTATAGAACAAAATTTAAGTATTACTCTTGGGAGAGATTAGATGAGCCACTGCTCTTTGGAATAAAGTCTTGAAAAATGAAATAGGTTTTTATTATGCTTTCGGTAGTCATAGAAGGCCAAAGGTGTGAAAATATTTATTAAAAAAGTAAGCTGTCAATTTTGATAGTTTCAAATTCATAACCAGAATTTCTTCAAAGTACTTTGCATAATAATGGCACATTGTTGATTGGAATTCTATTGACTGGTTGTTAATTCCAATATTATGCATACAGATATGGTACATATATTACCCAGAATTACAACTGCACGTATTAAATTACAAGTTTTGCCATTTTGTATATTTGACTGGATATTTGTACATTATCACAATCTTTTTAGAAAGTAATTTAAATGGATTGATCTGTGGCTCCTTTTGATACCTTGTCATATTTGTACATTTTCAGTGCTTTTATTTTATGTGGTATGATTACCCTTAAGAGGCTCACTTTTTTTGTAATTATTGATCATTGTGAAAGTAGCTACATTGCTTGAGATGTTGGTGCAGTACTGTTCTACATGATGAATGTGGCTGAACATTCATTATGCAAAACTTGTTTTGCAGGTTTGATCTTCACTCTGAATAACATTTTATAATGAATGGTGTAAGTTTTTAAAATACTGTATAATTAAAATAAGCTGCAGAAAATATGTATTTTACTGACTTGCTCCAAATACTATAATTTTTTACTTAAAATTTGATAACTCTTGGACACAATCACATTAGAGTATGAATGAATAGTTAGGGACAGTATGGGTATCTTTCCGAGTCCAAAGATATTGTGGTTTATGTATGTGCAATACATTAAAGAAAGGTTTTGAACATACAATAATCTCTTCAAGCAATTGTCAGTCTTCATAAGTTTTATTTGTTCAAATTTCTATAAAATTACAGATTAGAAGATGTTTGACATTCATACTGAAACTATTGCAGGAACCAACAATGAGTCAAATATTAGGTAAGCTGTAATTTATTGACTTAGTATATAGTAGCTTGCTCTTAGTTCAGAACTGCCATTCAATTTTATCATGTATTCTATGATTATACAGTAAATACTGAACTGGCTTGAATGAAAAAATCATTTTACTGATGTTTGAAGATAATTACTGTGTAGTTGTTGATGGTATGTTACTAGAGAAGGAGCCCATTTTAGAGTGAAGACATCCATGAAATTGGAGAGAATGATTCATCAATTCACTTATCATACTGGCATGACATTTCATTACTGGTATTTAAAGGAAGGAACTTTAGTGGGTTTTTTTCTGAATTTTTATTTTTTGTATGCTTGTAAAATTGGTTCACATCAAAGGTCTGAAAATATGATTTGTAGTTCTTATTATTGTGTGTATGATGAGTTTGTGATCTAGGCCATTGTTGACACCAAAGTTTCTTGCTTTTAAGATTTTGTAATGCAGTGTTAGGATTTTTTTTTATTAGGCTTTATTTCTCAATAAACTGAGGTACTGTATTGTACTGTACATGGGTACTGATATTGAATGAAAGTGCCCAGGAGTTTAAGGCCAAAACTGAAAAGCTACATGTGCAAAGCATTTGTGCCTTGAATCTATTATTACTGATTTTGTTATAAATGAAAATTGTGATATAATTTATTCATGTCCATTGTACTTGTATTTCATTGTAATGTGAAATAAATGTATTATTACACTTCACTCTTTCTTTATCAAAGAAATCCCTGTGATTCAGATCTAAAACTTCTCTTAAACATTAATTTTAGTAATATATTTATTCCATCACATAATTCAGTGGGACACAAATGCTGAAATATGTGGGATTACTGCTCATGAAGACAAGAAAGGAAATAAGGAGATTGGCAGTTGTATTTACTGTGACCAGATCAGATAGTTTAACCAGGCTACCAAGTCAACTCCAGACTCTCAAATGGAAGGTGAAGTGAATGCAAATTGAAAGAAGACTAGACAACAAGAGGCCAGAGAAAACGGATGAAAGGTAAAATGGAATGCACCTGGGGTTTTTCTCCAAACCCCAGGTGCATGCATGCCACAGAAAACATCACTGAAGCATCATTTCTATTGTAAATGGTAGAATGTAATGAATGAATACAGCATAGCATATCAAAACAAGTTTATGGCATTTGCTTTCAAGCAAAGTTATTCTGAAGTAAATTTTCCCCTCAGATTGATCACATTCATTTGATCTATAATACACCACATGACCTAATCCTAAGAAAGTGGATCAAATCAATAACTTGACCTCATAGTCCCAATCCCCAATTTCCCCCATGTGAGAACAGTTCAAGGTATGGGCACAGAAAAAAAAGCCACAACAATCTTAAATGTGCATATTGTGGATCAAGTGACTGACCACACAAGTAAGTGGAATTGCGGAACTACAAAACATAAGCTACATGGAGAATAATAATGGAGACATGCAATCAGCCATATATATACCAATGAAAATTATTTAAAAACTAATGGAAAAAAATTAACCTGCAAATACCTTATTCCTTACATACCATACAGTCAGAGGATTCTACAAACCATGAGAAACTGAAATGAACATGAAATAAAACTAAAAACATTTAGTAGGTCGTCTCTCAATAGTGCTCCACCAAAAAAAAAAAGACCTAATATTGTACTGACAGGTCAAATACACTATTAACACCAAAAGTATAAAAACAAAATACAGTTTGTAAATTATGAAAGTACTACATCCCAAATCATCAGAGAACCAAGATATAGGGGAAGACAACTATAAAAGACATTAAGTCATGAAACTAATACCAGAATTCAAAACCAATAAATAGTGATATGAGGTTATGATGAAGGAAAAACCTATTGTGGTGCTGTGAGTCCTACAATGAGTTACTCTTATGGACCTCCAGTCCCATGAGACACTAACCAATATCAATGAATTCTGCCATAGATGGTCTTGGCCAGAACAGAGCCTTTGACTTGACACAGCGATAGAATATAGAAGGACTCGAGGCAAGAGGGCTCTTTCCCCTGCCTACAGTGTCTACGTGGTTTTCCCATTCATCCCTCTCATGCAGATGTGGCAACAACACTACTCGCCAGGTCTGTGAAAGAACAACTCGTCACGAACTCCAATGCCTTTTTGTCATGGAAAGTGGGTAGGTCTGGAGACTTACGGCAGTTACCAAAAAATGACAAATTTTTAAGTAATTTGTATTTTTGGTATTTTTCATAACATACAAACCTGAGGTTTATACATATGGAATATTGCCTGAAGCACAAGCTGGACTCGTCAGATTCGCACACAAGGTGAAACTATTGCCCAGTCCCCAGGAGGGGATAGGAGGTAAGAGGTACTCCAGTCTCCCCAGGCTGTTAATGTCAGTTTGTCTTCAGACCCAGGTAACAGAAAGAGGGGTCGCTTGAGGTGGGCAGTTTATATAAAGACCTCAGGTTTGTATGTTACAAAATACAAATTACATTACTTAAAAATCTGTCATTTATTCATACACGTATACAGACCTTCAGTCTTTACGTATGGAAGACTTACTTTTGATGGGAGGATTCTGAGTAAGCTTCTGAATCGACTGGTGATTTGCTCCACCTGGGCCTCTCTTCCAGGCCATGAGAGCAAGGAAGGAGACTCGAGCCTCTGATCTGTTGCACGTGTGTTTGACTACCAGACTTCTTGGTTTTCAAATTAATAGGTTTGATAAGCAACATTGATTCAAACAAGACTTGGAGGAGCCTCCTCTATGTCAGAGACAATAAGCTAATGATAGCCTACGGCCCTACATGTACAAGTATGTTATTGTCAGTCCCTCTCTCCCCTTGCTAGAAAGAGTTGCTTCTATCAACCTACTAATACAGTAAACACACAATATTCGCGGGGGTGCGTACCGCATGGCCCCCCCTCGTGAGTAGCTAAAATCCGCGAATACTTACAACCCCTCTAAAAACACTTACAACTGCCTATTTTGATAGTTTAAACTCAAGAAAAAACCCTCTAAAAATGCTTATACCCGAGTATTTTAATAGTTTTATCACAAAAACTGCATTTAGTCATGAAAATGATATGAAAATACAGTAATTAGTGAATATTTCTCAGTAAAAAATACTGCGGATGGGCGAATTTTCCTTGAATAATGTGTAGATATGTTCCACAGAGAAATCCGCACATGTGTGAGTCTGCGAGTCGTAAGAACACGAATACAGGGGGTTTACTGTATAGGCAATAGCAAGGGTGCTAACTCACCTGCAACCTCAACCGTTCCAGCACATGAAGGTTCTTAACCACCTCTCTATCTGCTAGAGAGAAGGCGTATATAAAAGAGAGAAGAAATAGGCCAGTTCTTGTTGAACGCGAGGGACAGGGGAATGCCTCTGACCTCATGAGCTCTCGCCCAGAATGCACTGTCATTCTCGTCAGGTGTCAAGTAAGCCCGTTTGATCACTTCAAGGAGCCAGAAAGAAATGGTGTTCTTGGGACACCTCTTTCTTGGTCAAGCCAGTACTAACAAAGAGATGTCGACACGCAGGCCTGAGCTGTCGAGTCCTTTTAAGGTAGTACCGCAGCACCCTAACTGGACACAGTAGCATCTCGTCTCTTTCATTACCAACAACGTCCCTTAGGGAGGAGATCGAGAAGGACTCAAATCTGTTGTCAGGGACCGATGAATTCTGAGTCTTTGCAATGAATTCCAGGACAAATTCAAGCGAGATCGATCCCCACCCCCTCGAGTGTTTAATGTTAAAAGAAAGGCCGTGGAGTTCACCTACTCTCTTCGCCGATGCTAGGGCAACCAAGAAAGCAGTCTTTAGGGTCAGATCCCTGTCTGACGACTCTCATAAGAGCTCGTAGGGAGCATGAGTTAGGCTCCTAAGAATGAGTCAAGTCCCACTCAGGGGGCTTGAGTTCCCTGGGGGGGCAAGACTGTCCGAAGCTTCTCAACAGCATATATACCTCCAACGAGGAAGAAAGACCAATGCCTTTCAGACGAAGGACTAGGGCCAATGCAGCCCTGTAGCCTTTAACAGCTGAGACAGAGAAGCTTCTCTCGACGAAGGAAGATGAGAAAGTCCACTACCTGCTGAATAGTAGCTCCGATCAGAGAGACACCCCTTCTACGACACCAACCACAGAAAATGGCCCATTAACCCTGGTACACGGCTGCAGAAGACTTCCGAAGGTATCCAGACATCTCTGTTGCTGCAAGGCGAGAAAAGCCTCTCGCTTGTAAGATGCTGGATAGTCTCCAGCCGTGAAGAGATAGGACTCCACAGACTGGTGGAACCTCTCAACATGGGGTTGGCAAAGGAGGTTGTGCCAGGGAGGAATCTCTCACAGTGCCTTGGACAATATAGCTAGCAGGCTCGGGTACCACTCAGCCTGTGGCCACAAGGGAGCCACCAGAGTCATCCTGAGATTTGGGGGTGTTGATCACCTGACGAATCAGGCAGAATGGAGGAAAAGCGTATACACTGAGATTGTCTCAGGAGTGCTGACGAGCATCTTCTGCTGCTGCCCATGGGTCTGGGATGACTGAGCCCAACACCGGAAACTTCTTCTCGTGCTGGGTTGCAAACAGGTCTATCATTGGTCTGTCCCACAGGATGAACTATCTCTCCGCCACGTCTGGGTGTAGGGCCCACTCTCTTCTTATCACCTGACCACAGTGACTGAACTTATCTGCAACTACATTCCTCTTGCCAGGAATGTATCTGGGTGACAACTCTACCGAGTGTGCACCTATCAACTCTTGAAGCTGAAAGGAAACTGTTCTCCCATTTGCTGACGTATGCCACTACCGAGGTGTTGTCACTCAACACCAAGGAGTGCTCCATTACGATATCTTGAAACTCTTGGGGAACTAAGAAAGCTGCCTTGAGTTCCAGGACATTGATGTGGAGGTGTTTGTCATTCTGACCCCACACCCCTGAAGCCACTAACTCTTCCAGGTGTGCACCCCAACCCTCATCAGATGCATCTGAGAACAGGAGCATCTCTGAAGGAGGAGTGTGTAACAGTGCTTCTATTGGGAGGTTCTTGTCATCCAGCCACCAGGCTAAATCCTGTCTCACTTCCCTCGAGAGAGGGATTAGAAGGTACGGAGAGTCCCTTGCCTAAGACCAGAACTCCTTCATTCTCCATTGAAGGGAACGAAGGTGGAGACGTCTGCAAGAGACTAGCTTCTCCAAGGAAGACAGGTGGCTGAGAATGACTTGCCACTGCCGAGCTGGTTGTTCCTGTTGAGAGAGGAACAACTGCTCTGTCTTCCTGAACTTACTGACACGGGAGTCTGAAGGGAAGACTCTCGCTGCTGACATATCTATCAGAATGCCCAGGTAGTTATCCTCTGACTGGGTGTGAGATTGGACTTCTCTAAGTTTAACACTACTCCCAGACTGCAACAAAACTCAAGAAGTCGATCCCTCTTCTGTAGCAACTGCGAACGAGAGCTCACCAGGACTATCCAATCGTTGAGATATCTCAGAAGACGTATCCATTGCAAATGGGCTGAAGTCGACACGTGAACACCTGGGAAGTGGTAGAGAGACCGAAGCAAGAAGTATCTTGAAGTGGTACACTGTCTGCCTGAGGATGAAATGAAGATGCTTGCAGAAAGACTGATAGATGGGTATTTGGATATACGCATCCTTCAAATCCACCTTAAGCATGAAGTTGGACTCCCTGATGGCCACAAGCACTGTATGAGTCGTCTCCATCTTGAACCAAGTCTGACAGATGAATCAGTTCAGTGAAGACAAGTCATGACTGGCCTCCATCTCCTTGATGCCTTCTCCACAAGAAAGATCTAGTTGTAGAAATCAGGGGATTGGTCTGTCACGACTTCTACCAGCTGTCTCCAGTATTGCCTTCGCCTCTTCATGCAGGGCAAGGTCCTTCAGCGAGCCAGGAACTGGATGGTTGGTGAGAGGTGGCAGAAACTCGAAGGGTAGTAGATATCCCACCCAAAGGACATCCACTACCCAGATTTCCGCTCCACGTTGCCCAATGGCCTGACAGGCATCCCCCAACCACCACCAGCAGGAAGTGGGGAAGAATGCCGCCCCTAGCATCCTCCTCCCTTCCTCTTGCCCCTGCCCCCTCTTCCAGGCTGGGAAGGGGCAGAAAGGAACACTATGTAACGCCCTTTCTGGCAGGAACAGGAGAAGGCTGGGTACAGTATTCCTGCGACGACCCTTTGAAGTCTGGGACTTCTTAGGGCCCATGGAGGAATTGCCAACCTGACCTGAAGGTTGGGTTGCAGTGGCACGCAGAGGCCCAGAGGCTTTGGCCATCACTTGGTGCACAAGACGGTCATTGTTGTCTGCCCTCCATCTGTCCACCACAGCATCCACTTGCTCTCTAGGAAAGAGAGAAACAGAACCAAGCAACAGTCCATTCCTCAAGGTCAGAGCTGACTTGCGACCCACGAACTTGGTGATCCGAGAAAGGGCTGCATCCCTCCTCTTCAGCATTCAGTTTGTCCACTGGTTAGCTACCTGGTGGGCTAGATAAGTGATGGTCTTACCTTCAGCCTAGAACAATCTCATAAGGGTAGCTGTCTCTTCAGAGGTACTCAAACCCTTTGAGGACGAGAAGACTAGCTTCACTACAGGGTTGACCAATGATCAAGCTAAGAGACTGCTAGGGGGGTAGTGCCGTCCGTGCACCTTATGCAGTGCACTGTAGACATTGCTTAAGGTTCTTTGCAGCGTCCCTCCAGCCCCTAGATGCAACCACTTTCTTTCCTTTTACTGTACCTCCATTCATATTCTCTTTCTTCCACCTTACTTTCAACCCTCTCCTAACAACTGATTCATAGTGCAACTGTGAGGTTTTCCTCTTGTTACACCTTTCAAAGCTTTTTACTGTCAATTTCCATTTCAGTGCCATAAGACCTCATAGGTACAAGAACTTGGCCTTTGGCCTAAACTCTATATTCTATTCTCTTTTCATCAAAACCTGTTTTTTTGACAGTATAATACTTCATTCTTACTTATCAGAAGCTCTGGCTTCTGAACACTACACACACAAACTTTACATCAGCTTTAATACTTTTATTGTAGTATAATTCAAACAATTCTTTCAGTCCTTACTGGACCCCTAAGTGACTCAAGCCAGGTGAAGATACTGTTGTAGGTAAGGGCCTAGCCCAAAACCATACTTAGCCCAAAATAAGTCTAGAAAAAATTGCCTTGTCTTTAGCACAGGCTACCTTAACTGATAAAGCTTGTAGCTCTCTCACTCTTTAGCTGTAGCTAGGGCTACTGTGAATTGTTTCCACAGAAACCTCTTTACAAGGAGATTGTTCCAAATGGTTCAAAGGGTGACAACATAAGGAACTGAAGAACTGCATACAGATTCCAAAGTAAAGTACACAGCAAAGACCTGAGAAACTCCACCTGAATACCTCGAAAGACGTCTAAATATCTTTGTCCTCAAACAAGCCTAATAGCCGAAGCCAACATGGCCCTTAGCCTTTTTACTGAATATTAAAAAAGTGTTGCAAAAACTGGAATTAAATTTTTCAAAAAATAAGGACTTAATCAGAGTAAAACTAATTAGCAAGGATTTAATCAAATTTCAAACTAATAATTAACAATGTGCTATATCATTAATCCTACGATAAACTTAAATACACAATCTTCACTGCATAAAATTATGAATGGTTGGTCCTGGCTATTCAGATGGACGGCAGCTCTCCAAGTTCATGAATGTACATGGACACCTAAGAGCTGCAATAGCGAGGGGAAAAAATACATTACTCAGCTGCCAAAGACCTTACTCACAGGAAATTTTAGTCCCACAAACCTAGTAACACGAGAACCTGCACTGGGTTTGTTACTACCATCAACAGTAGGAGATACTTATGTGTTCTCATTCAAATCATCCTGTGATAAAAGGGGTATGAGAGTAGATACTTGTCTCTTAGTGATTTCTTTTATTGTTCCTTTCAATACAACTGCACCAGTATTTTCACCTAGACTACTAAATTCTAATCTCCTTATTACTATATACCCACTGGATAATTATAAGGTTTGCAGCATTGTTCTTTAATATATAATAAGAATAATATGCCTACCTTCAAGCTCTTATGAGGTTTAGGTTTATACCTTTCCTGTTTATCAGTAGCTTGAACAATATGGTTAATTAAAACTCATTATGTACCTGTCTTTCAAAGCTTGTCTAGCCTTGCATAGTTTAGAAGAGTTGTCTCTAACAGTATCATCTGACCAGTCTGGATCATCTTCTATAGGATGTAATAACGGTATAATACTGACATGTAATTCAAATCCCCTTGTAAGCCATTCTCGTGTAATAGGAGAAGCAACATCAACTTGTACATTTCTATCAAAATCATGTAAAGAAAGAATAGTCTTACCAATTGATGAAAATATAAGCTGTTTTACCTGCTTTACCTAAAACAAATGGCATTGTCTTCTACAAAGACAAAAGATGGTTGAAACAACAAACCATTAAGTTATATCTTTATAATGAAGAGATAAACATGTGCAATAGTGTTAAATATTTGGGTATAATTTTTGACCAACATTTAAATTGGAAAGATCATGTCAAATATATCAAAGCCAAAGGATCTAAAGCCCTTACTTTATTAAAGAAAACCTCACACACCAAAAGGGGTGCAGGACGAGACACAATGTTAATGTTATACAATGCAACAGTACTATCAGTTATAAATTATAGCTGTCCAATTTATTCAACTGCCTCAGAAACAACTTTAAAATCTCTAGATGCTTTACATCACGAGGGAGTACGTATATGTACAGGAGCCTTCCGCTCATCTCCAACTGTCTCTATTCTAGCAGAGGCAGGCCAGCTGCCTCTAAAATATTACAGAGATCTAATTACTTTAAGAAGAGGCTTATCCCTTCAAGCAGGCACATCTCCTGCATCAAATAAATTTCTCAATCAAAATACAAATAATAACCCAAATCAAAACTCATTTACTAAAAACTAATCATCTATTGAATTTACATAACATGATACCCAAATTTACCCAAGAAATAAACCGGTCACACCATGGACACTAAAAAGGGCAAAACTATACACATATTTATCATATCTTTCAAAGAAATATATGTCCAACACAGAAATGTACCGTCAACAGGCCATGGAACACATAAGACGGAAGGGTAATCCCTTCATAATCTACACAGATGGATCCAAAAATGAAGCTGGAGTGGGCTCATCAGCCTATTCAAGTGATAAAACTATCCAAATGGGCCTTCCTCTAATATCATCAGTATTTACAGCAGAATTAACAGCCATACAATTGGCTCTCAAGATTATAACAAAAAAGGAATTCCTTCAGCACTCATATTGAGCGACTCAAGAAGTGCAATTGAAGCAATAGGATCATTTAAATCAAATAATCACCTTGTCCAAAATATACAACGGGAAATACATCAGTTAATTACAAACGGCCTTGAAATTCAAATTTGTTGGATCCCAGCCCATGTAGGCGTTGAGGGTAATGAGAAAGCAGATAAAGCTGCAAAATTGGCTTGTACAATCCCCAACTACTATGAAAGCACCCATATCAGACTGGCTAGCACAGCTAAACATGATATTTTAATGATAAAATAAGGTTTGTCTATACTTACCTATAGATATATATATAGCTGTATTCTCTCGAAGGTCCCACAGAATTTCAAATTTCACAACACGAAGTGCGGCCGGTCAGGTGGTTAGCACCCATTCCCGCCAAGCTGGGAGGCGGGTGCATCAGGAACCATTCCCATTTTCCATTCACAGATTTTCATAGTGCCGTTGTTCCTGAGGGAGGAGTAGGCACTACGAATATATATCTGCCAGGTATATGAACAAACCTTCTTATCATTAAAATATCATTTTGTTCATGAAACTTACCTGTCAGATATATATAGCTGAATCGCACCATTGAGGTGGCAGAGACAGCATAGGATTGAGAAACAAAAATAATGTAGATGATTACACATCTGTTCTTACCTTTTAGCATAGCGACTTCGTGATTACTGTCACCCAAGTCTGCGTTGCTTTACTGGAGTTTCCAACGAGGTAGAGACCTATATGGTTGGGAGAGCGCCCCAGGACGATCTGTCAACAGACGTGACCACTATGTGCCCAGATCGTAGCCCCAAGAAGGAAGCAAAGAGACAAAATAACCACCTGACCTACCAAACATCGTGACTAGTTAAAAACTATGAAAGGGAAGACTGCCCCACAGTCTACCCACAACCATAAAACACAACCAAAAATTTTAAAACTATTCCTAACCATACATTAAAGGATAGGATGGGTACTGCCTCCTTCTCCCAAGATCGTACCAGCCGAAACGTAAGGTCCCAATGAACAGCAAGACTCATACACTGTTCTTACGTCCTTTAGGTAATGAGAGGCGAACACAGAATGACTTCTCCAATAGGTGGCATTCATAATATCGTTCAGAGCCATGTTCTTTTGAAAGGCTACTGACGTTGCAACAGCCCGAACCTCATGCGCTTTAACTTTCAAAAGTTCGAAGTCACTCTCCTGACAACTCTTATGCGCTTCCTGAATGGTGGACCTCAAGAAGAAAGCCAGCGCATTCTTTGACATGGGGACGTCAGGTCTTCAATTTGTTAACTACATAACCTATCCGCAAGACCTCGACTTTTGTCTTGTCCAAGTAGAACTTAGAGCCCGAATAGGCATAGCAATCTTCTGGTTCCTGACCCAGAATACCCGCCAAACCTTTCAATTCAAAGGACTTGGGCCAGGGGTGAGACGGGTTCTCATTCTTGGCAAGAAACGACGGTTGAAGAGAGCACACCGCATCGTCTCCTTTAAAACCAATTGACTTAGATATTGCATGAATCTCACTGACTTTCTTGGTGGTAGCGAGAGCAACTAAATACGTTCACATGTCCTCAAAGAAGCAGCATGAAGGTTCAAAAGGGCTTTTGCATCAGGAACTTAAGAACTACGTCCAAATTCCAAGATGGAACCAAAAACTGATGCACCTTAGTCGTCTCGAACGACCTAATGAGGTCATGTAGGTCCGTATTGTTGGCGATATCTATTCCTCTGTGCCGAAAGACCGCCGACAACATACTATATCCTTGGTCAGTAGAGACTGCCAGCTTCGGAACTTCCTAAGAAAAAGAAGGAAGTCTGCAATCTGGCTCACAGTGGTCGAGGAAGAGGAAATCCTCTGGCAAGCATACACCACCGCCGAAATAATGCCCACTTCGGACTGGTAAACCCGGCGCATCGAAGATGTACCTCTGGCTCGCGACGCCTGCCACCTGCCGAAAACCCCTCGCCTCGCCAGCATTTCCCGATAGTCTGAACGCAGTCAGACCGAGAGCGGAGAGGTTTTGACAGCACGCTTCGAAGTGGGGCTGTCTGAGTAGATCTGATCTAAGAGGCAACATCCTGGAAAAGTCTACCAGAAGCGACATTACCCCGGGAACCACCTTGTAAGGCCAATACGGAGCGATCAGAGTCATCCTGTGTCTTATGACGACGCGAACTTCCTGACCACTTCTCCCAGGATCTTAAGGGAGGGAAAGGAAGGTCCAGACGCAGACCAGTCCCAAAGAAGGGCGCTTCTATTGATAATGCTCCTGGATCCAGACAGGAGAGCAGTAGAAAGCGGAAGCCTGTTGTTCTTTGATGCAACAGGTGGTCTACTAAGGGTCGACCCCATAAACCCCACAGTTTTTGACACACCTCCTGGTTCAGAGTCCACTCTGTCGGGAGCAGTTGATGACGACGACTTAGCAGGTCCGCTCTCACGTTCTGAACGCCTGCTACAAACCTCGTCAGGATCGTAACGTTCCTGGAACTCGCCCAATAACAGGATCTCTCTCGCAAGTACGAACAGGGAACGAGAATGAGTGCCTCCCTGCTTTTTCAGGTAAGCTAGAGCAGTGGTATTGTCCGCGTTTACCTGGACTGTGCGACCGGACACTTGATCTTCGAAGAATCGAAGGGCTAGAAGAATCACCCCTAATTCTTTCATATTGATATGCCAGGTCACCTGTTCCCCCTCTCCAGGTGCCTGACACTTCTTCTCTTCCCCAGGTTCTCACCTCGACATTGGACGCTGGGCCGGAGAACAACACTAGGTCGGGGTTCGAAGGCTGAGAGACACGCTTCTGAAAGCTTCTGAGGGATCCAATCACCACCTGAGATGCTCCTTCACTTCGAGGGGAAAGTTTGGAGACAACTCTGAGATTTTCCTTGTCTTCCCAGTTGCTCCTGCAGGAAGAACTGAAGAGGCTCGAGGGTCTCCTAGGGAAACAAACTTTTCCAGTGAGGAAATGGTCCCCAGCAGACTCATATCCACTCACCGAACATGTTTCTTTCCCTAGGAAGGCCAGGACTTTTCCGTAGCACAGCTGTTGACGTTCCGGGGACGGAAAAGCCCGAAAAGCCACTGAGTCCATCTGAATCCCCAGATACACGATGGACTGAGTTGGGGTCAGGTGTGACTTTTCGAAGTTGACCAGCAGGCCGAGTTCTTTCGTCAGGTTCAAAGTTGCTTGAAGATCCTCCAGACACCTCTCCCTCGATGACGCTCGAATCAGCCAGTCGTCCAAGTAGAGCGACACACGTACGCCTGCCAGATGCAGCCACCTTGCCATTCTCATGCGATGACGGTGAAAATCATGGGAGCTGTGGACAGGCCAAAGCAAAGAGCTCTGAATTGATACACTTTCCTCAAGACGAACCTCAGAACTTCCTTGACTGAGGATGGACGGCACGTGGAAGTACGCCGCCCTGAAGGTCGAGGGATACCATCCAACTTCTGGTCTAAGGTTGCTCTCAGAACAGACCGCGCTGTCTCCATCTTGAAAGTTCCTTTCACGACGAAGCGGTTCAGGCTGCTGACATCCAGCACAGGTCTCCAACTTCCCGACTGTTTCGGGACCAGGAACAGCCTGTTGTAGAAGCCCGGGGAATTCAGGTCTAAGACCTGTTCTACTGCTCTCTTGACGAGCATTTGCCGCAGCAGGTCGTACAGGATCTCTTGTTTTTCTGGACCGTACGACGGAGAGAGGTCCACATAAAAGGCTTGGCGCGGGGAGGGGAGGATCTGTATCCTTTCTAAACCGAAAGTACCAACCGTCTGCCCCTCTCACTTTCCAGGCTCCCGAAAACGCAAGAAGCCCGGCACCCACCGGTATCTGGAGGAGAATCACATCACTTCTGCCCCTACCTCAGCAGTGGCTTTTCTCTCGAGAGGTTCTTTCCTGAGAAGAAGGCTGAAGATGATCCGCACGAAAGGGCTTCTTCATCTTGGGTGGTGAATGCTGACGGGTTGACGCTGCCGAGGTCACGGAACCGCAGGGCGTTTCTGGATGACTTAGGGAGCCAACAGGTCCTGTGTGGTCTTTTGCAAGCTTGCAGCGATGTCCTTTTACCATCGGCCGGGAAAAGATGACTGAAAGGGGAGCAAACAACAGTTCTCCTTTTCGTTAAGGAGACGGACTTCGTAGCGGAAACCGCAGAAGAGAGACCCTCTTGACACTCCAGCTCGCGCAGAGGCCAATTCGTCAGAATCCGGACCGCCTGTCCATGCAAGACAAGATGCTCAAAAGGTCCGACAAGGAGATCGAGTCCCGACTCCGAGACTTAAGGTCCAAAGCTCCAAGGCACCAGTCAAGGAAGTTGAAAACTTCTATCGTCTTGAAAAGGCCCTTCAAAAGATGGTCCATCTCCGTAAGAGTCCAGGGAACCTTGGCCGTCGACAGATGAGACCTCCTACTCGAATCAACGAGAGAGGCGAAGTCTCCCTTAGATGAGGAAGGAAGACGTAAGCCTAAGTCTTCTCCGCGATCCATACCACATCGCCGCTTTTCCGAGAGTCTTGAGAAGGGGGAAGGGCGAAAGAAGATTTTCCTTTGAGCTTGCGGGAAACCATCCACAAATGCACTTTGAAGGCCCGCTTAGTGGAGAGCGATTTAGTCATCTTCAGAAATCCCGGGGCTTTCCTAGACTTAGTCGAAGTCAGTTGAGAAGGAGGGGAGAGAGGTACTGCCGGCAGAAACTTGTCAGGAAACAATTCCTTCAACAGCTTGACGAGAATCTGGTAGTCCGACGACGAGGACTGATCCTTAATCTCATCTTCAGACTCCGAGACCTTGAGTCTATCTCCAACATCGGGCGGGGAAGAGCAGAGAGAAGTTGGAGAGGAAACACGCCGCAGGGACCTCTGCTTGGAAGAGGAACTGGCGTGCAAAGCAGCAGGAGAACCAGGAACCACACGAGAGACGACAGCAACGGCAGGTGGAGCGCCCAGCGGGAGTCAAAACGTCCATCAGCGCCTGGCAGCATGACGAGCTTGAGCCGCCCAATCGAGCGTCACGTCTGGCAGCATGACGAACGTCTGGATCGTCCCTTAGAGCGTCACGTCTGGCAGCATGACAAACGTCAGGAGCCTGACGAGCGTCATCAACAAAAAGGTGAACGTGACGTCTAGAACGAGAAGGGAGGGGAGGACGTCCTGGGGTGACGTCACGACGATCCTCCCCAACACCCTCTGGGGACGAGAGTCTAGGGTTCCTTCCACGACGAGCAGGCGAAGCAGACGAAGGTGACGAACGAGGAGCAGGAGAAGGAGACCGCCTAGATCTCTTCACTGGAAGTCTAACATCCTTCCGACGAGTACGGGACCTGACCTCTCTCTGCAATGAATGAGGAGAGTTGCTGCTGCATGGAGGCAATAAGGGTCCTCGTTGGTGACGCCTCTCTCTCTGGAGAATTACGGAACCTAGAGGCAGAAGGACGAGGGGGCGTCCTAATCCTCTTCTCTTGAGGAGGGAGAGCTCTTGGGCGCTCAAACACGTCTTCTTCGGATGACGTCCGGTACTTCTTTTGCGGGGGGAACGCATCCACAAACTCTGGCGAGGAGCACAGAGTAGGAGAGAGGACGAAGCCGCCCTCCCAAAGCCTTAAGAGGGCGAGAGTCTATCTGACGGTTCCAACCCCGCGTGGAGGACGTAAGCCAGAAGACGAGAAAGCAGTCCCCTTCAGACCCGAACGACGAAACCGCGCCTCTCTCGCAGCCGCTGGGAACGCCTTCAGGACCTGCCGAAGGGACGCCAGACTGGTGGGGGTTCCCCGTCACCCTCCTTCGGCTTTCGACATGCTCTCTCCCTGAGTCCTGGGAGTCCAGCAGAGGTCCAGGCCTAGAGGCATGATGGGGCCGGTCTGACGCCCCCTCCACTGCACTGGGGGCACTAGGCAGGCCAGCTGCCTCTAAAATATTACAGAGATCTAATTACTTTAAGAAGAGGCTTATCCCTTCAAGCAGGCACATCTCCTGCATCAAATAAATTTCTCAATCAAAATACAAATAATAACCCAAATCAAAACTCATTTACTAAAAAACTAATCATCTATTGAATTTACATAACATGATACCCAAATTTACAAGAAATAAATCCGGTCACACCATGGACACTAAAAAGGGCAAAACTATACACATATTTATCATATCTTTCAAAAATATATGTCCAACACAGAAATGTACCGTCAACAGGCCATGGAACACATAAGACGGAAGGGTAATCCCTTCATAATCTACACAGGATCCAAAAATGAAGCTGGAGTGGGCTCATCAGCCTATTCAAGTGATAAAACTATCCAAATGGGCCTTCCTCTAATATCATCAGTATTTACAGCAGAATTAACAGCCATACAATTGGCTCTCAAGATTATAACAAAAAAGGAATTCCTTCAGCACTCATATTGAGCGACTCAAGAAGTGCAATTGAAGCAATAGGATCATTTAAATCAAATAATCACCTTGTCCAAAATATACAACGGGAAATACATCAGTTAATTACAAACGGCCTTCAAATTCAAATTTGTTGGATCCCAGCCCATGTAGGCGTTGAGGTAATGAGAAAGCAGATAAAGCTGCAAAAATTGGCTTGTACAATCCCCCCAACTACTATGAAAGCACCCATATCAGACTGGCTAGCATCAGTTAAACCCTTAATTTATAGGGTTGGCAAAATGATTGGACAAATATACCCCCACAAAACAAACTAAAACAAATTAAGAACAGAAGTTAAAAAATGGCATTCTTCTACCCAAAAGCAAAGAATCAATGAGGTTATTTTAACAAGACTCAGAATAGGACACTCCAGACTCACACATGGTCATCTCATGTCAACTCCGCACACAAACCCAATAACTTGTGAAAGATGTAACATCCCAGTAACAAACACATCTTGATTGACTGTCCCAGATGGCATCATGAAAGAAAGACTTATTTACAAAATAAATCAATAAAGGATATTCTAGCAGAAGGTAATAACTTTTCAATTAATAATATCATTCTCTTCCTAAACAAAATTAAATTGATAAATAAAATATAATCTTCCCCCCCCTTTTTTTTTCTCGATTGTTTTTTTTCTAATTCCCCCCCCCCCTTTTTTTTTATTATTTATTTATTTAGTTAACTACTTAATTTTTTTATGTACTCTTTCCCCCATTCTTTTCCCAGCCCGAGAAGAACCCTAAAAGAGTTCAGAGGTCTGGTTAAACAAATCATTTATAACTAACTAACCTGCTTTACCAAAGACTCAACCAAGGAACCTAGCTCACTTTTGCTTTTAACAAAATGCTCAAGCTTAAATTCATTTTACCTCATGTTTGCTGAAGTACATTTGAGTTTCAGCATCCTTAATGAAGTCTTGAATTATCTTAGTCCCAGAAACAAGCAGTGATCCTAAGTCAGAAATGACAAATTGAGGCAACCCCTATTCAAAGGTATGTACTAGTTGGAATGCTCTAAGAAATTCCTTAGAATAATAATCTTGACATAACTTAAGATTGACAGACCTGGACCAAAGACAGGTTATACAAAGAATCGAGACCTGTTAGAAATTACTTACTTTCACTTCAAAAGGTCCAATGTAACCCATAAAGACATAACTATATGGAATTGAGGGAGGATCTAACCTGAAATCTCTATAAGCATTTTGGTTACATTTCACAGAAAAACTGTGTGGGATCCAGAACCTTTTTCGAAGCTCTGACAAGATGCTAAAACAACCAGCACGATTATACATTTTATATAAATCTAGTATAACAACTCAGTTATATGAGATTTCTTGGGTAGCAACAAGGGCAAAATGTATGGACGATCATCTTGCCATCTCCCAAAGTTGGACTTAACCCTAGGTAAACAATTTTTGTTGTCAGAACTTTGACCTCTGGTACCTTCTACTAACTATGAGGGGCCCCTTATGTTTCACTCAATTGTTTACCTGAAATGGATCTTGTAACCAAGTTGGAGGGATTTTCAAACCCTGATATGAAATTAAAATTGATGGAATGCAGAGCACAACATTTACATATTTGAACCAAACAAAAACTTCTTTCAGTTTTCTTCTGAAGATGGAAAGAGAAACCCACAAGATTCTTGTGTATAACATTTTACTGGTAAATATTTACATATTACTTTGATCTCGAGATCAAAGTAATATATAAATATTTACCAATAAAACTAAGTTATACAAAAAACCCACGAAACCACAAGATTCTTGTGTATAACTTGTTTACTGGTAAATATTTACATATTACTTTGATCTCGAGATCAAAGTAATATGTAAATATTTACCAGTAAACAAGTTATACACAAGAATCTTGTGGGTTTCTCTTTCCATTTACGTATTTGTTAAATTCTGTTCACTGCAAACACTGTGCACCTTTGCATTTTTTCAAACTTATTGCAATATGCATTTATCCATGAAAGAGCAACTAAGCTTTCACTATCAATGGCAAGATCAACAACTTTGATGGGTACAGTACACTCTGGTCTGGATAAGCCATTGAATACATCTATTAAAGTTTCTACTCCTAAAGCAATAGCTTGTAATTCTAAATAAGGAACAGATTTTGTCTCAAGTTTATTATTAATGATCCTGTTCTTTGACCTCAAGTTTATTATTAATGATCCTGTTCTTTGACAAGATAAAAGTCAAATCATTAATACAAAGATTATGAGCATAAATTACTATTCCATTTATTTTAGTGCTTGCATCAGTACAAGCAACCAACCTGAATTGATCATCTCTCTTACCAAGCATCCTAGGAACTTCAATGGAAGAGGAGGAATTTGCTTGATTAGCTATATTTTTCCACTCATTTTAAAGAGTTTCACTGAAAGGGGGTATCCCATGGCAAGCTCTTATTACATTGCATATTATGCATGAAAAGATGAGCATGATTCAAAAGGGGGGCATCAAAATGATGAATATCATACTGTTCAGCAATGGACTTTAGCACTAGTCTCTTACTATTTGCATTCTTTGTTAAATTAATACTGTTGGTACTTAAAGTATCAGCGGAACAGTCCCAAAGTAACCCAAGAAGTTTCACTTTATCATGGTTAGTATTTGAGTCATTTTTCATCTTTGACTGAAGATTCAGATCATTTGTTACTATTTGTTGTACATCAAACTTATAAGGGTTAAACACCGAGTCTAACAACTCATATCTCCAACCTAAATGTAATTCCCTATTTGTGGTGAATGCTCCATTATCCATATACATCCACTGATATATTTAATGCTTCAGATTCCTAACAAAAGGGGGGATCATCACCACTATCAACAATTAAAATTTTAAATAACCCTAACATCAACAAAGCACGAGAACATCTTAAACCAAATGGTAATCTCCTATTCATATAAGCCTTAACTGTATAGTCTTCTTTAGCCACATTTGGTACCATAAGCATAATAGTTTTGAAAAGTCTACCGTACCATATTGAAAGCTTTACTAAGGTCAAACAGCAGAGTTTAGAATCAAACCTTAAGAGTGCAACAGAAAATTTCTGATTAAGGGGGGAGGGACCACTGCTAGTGGGAAATCATTATCATTGCCACTAAGGTTGGACAAATAAATTACCCTACATTTAGTTGATTCTCTTTTTAGTCTGGACACACCCATATGAGCCAAGAATGAACAACCAGGATTTTCCTGAATAAATTGTCCAAGATTGGGAATATGTTCTAAAATTCCAAGCTTAAGCTGTTCTTTGAAACAGTGAGCCATAAGTGATAAATAAGGTTTTTTAATTAGTTTCTTGAAGTTAGAATCAAGGATTGCTTTAGCCAATTCAAAATTCTGTCCCAACAGATGAGAAACATCAGTTCTCCATAAATGTGGCATTAATAGTCTCCCTTTGTCTGTAAGACTTGTGTTTTCCAAAACAAACTTAACTATATCCTTATTTGGTTCAAAAGTGCTTTCATCATCAACCTCACATGAATAAAATGAAGACTTCAAAATACCTTTAGTTGCCTGTTAAAGTTCCCTCCTGTCTATTTTATTACAGTATTTGCATCCATCACAACAAAGTTAGTACTTGTCTTTGCCTCATAACTAACAAGTGTTCCATCATAATTTGAATTGATTGATTTAGAATAATCAAAAATACTCTCCTGATTATGGTATACTGAATATCACTTTTACATGATTTTACAGGCAAATGTGCTAAGTTCCCTAAATACGAGCTGGTTTTACCTAACAGCATAACCCCAAGAGGAGTACCTGCATAAACAGAGTTATGATCTAAGCCAAATGATATCTCATTAGATGTTAGACAGTATGCAGAATTAGATCCTAAGACAAAATCTATATCAGAAATACTAGACTCACTACTGTACATTCATAAAGCTTTTTATCAGCTAATGAATAACCTTTGCTTACAAAAGTCTACTTATCTTTACTTCTGGTACTGTTTACAGACTGCCTCTATTCATTGCTTTTCTTGCCAGTATTAATGGTAGGCCCAACAACTTTAGTGCAATACTGTATTGGCCCATTAAATCCATTTATTTTGAGAACCACATTACCCTTCAAATTTTTTAAACCAAGCTCCTCAGCAATAGAATCTAAACTAAAGTTGCACTGACTACCTTCATCCTTTAAAACCCTTACTTGATACCTGTTATTAACAACACATGTGAATGTTGGCAATACTGAGTCCCCACTCAAATAGTTCTGAAATGCACCAACTACTGCAGAGTTAGTACTGACATCCTCCTAACTTGGTTTATCGACATAATCCACCTGTCTGTCAACTTTTTGAAAAATACTGCCCACTTTAAACTTAGGGCATAAAAAGCTGAAATGCCAGGTTGCAAACTAAACTGTCTCTTAAATTTAAATTTACATTTATCCGATTAGCGATTAATTTGACAAAACTTATAGTAGTACAGTGCAACCATTAAGTTCAACAAGCTTTTTAATCTTACTTGGAGGATCTACATAAACTGGACAACGGTAAACGGGATGATCAGATTTACCCTTGCCTTTCTCACATAAAACACATATATAAGTTTTAGCATTTGAGTAAAGAGAAACTGCAAGATTCACAGTTTTACTGGTGGCAAGACATTTATCCTTATAATCTTAGTCCTACGGGCAGGGCCTAACACTCGCTCATGAGATGGCCAACCACCCCCCTCCCACAACCCCCGCCGTGCAAACAATTTTAAATGGTTGCCCACATAGCATAATCCTCTCCCGGTATCCTTCCCTTCTACTGCCGAAATGGTCTTCGTTCTAGTTAGCCAGGAGAAGGAGAGCAACTGCAAGGATTGAAAGAAACCTACCTGGGACAGTGGCCATATTGGGCCCTAAGGCAATCCGGCCTCACAGTTCAACCGTGAGTGCCTAGATTCGCTCTGACTCCTGGTTTGACTCTTGTCGAGAGCGGACGTCCATTTCCCACTCATACTGTTACATTTATTATACACTTCACAGTGCCGCCACCTTGGCTCCAGCCATATGTCTCAGTTCAGGATAACCCTATTGGATCACTTTTTTGGACTCCTACGGTAAACCCAAGACGAACTCGAGTATTTTGGCAGCCTGGTTTTCATCCCACTAAATGATTCACTACGTGTATTTCTCTCTCTCCATTCTTCCCCGCGTCAGCTGGAGGGTAGCGCTCGAAGGAAGTAACTTCTACCATACAATATTCCTGTCTGTTTCTCTCTAATCATTGTTGTCTCGATTCATGTACAATCACCACTACTTGCATTGCCATGCAAGCATTCCAATCATGTACTCATAATGTTCCACTGAATCTTCTGTATCAAACTGTATGTATGTTTCTGTTTGTGAAGACGCCAAACGTCTCGCCATTTCACATATATTATGCTACTGCATTGTATTCACTAATCTGTCTCGAATCTCATGCAAATGTCCATATGTGGAATTTCCTGGCCTTTCCATTGATATATGTTTTATCATTGTACGTTTATTATGTCTCTCACAATCGCATCTGTTTGTCTGTCGACAAGCACAGATGTCCGAAACATAATCTCTGTTTTCTCTTATCTGTGTGTAGAAACTATATTGCGGCTCGCACCAGCCAATAACAACCTCGAAGTACATGGTACTACAACTCAAGAATAAAGGAAATAAATTCGAGAGTTAACAGAACAAGGAAGCTCTTCAGGAAACAACCCACAGATGAACTACATACTGTGTTAAGGGATGTAATGAATCATGCAACCCAAACAGCCAGAGAAGTAAAGCTGGAAACCTGGCTGATGTGGTGCTCACAGTCTAACCCCAATAGCGAAAATATGGTGGTGGTTCAACAAGGTATCAGGAAAGACCAGACCACCACAAGCACATCATCCCAACCCACAGGCAGAGGCGAACAGACTTGCGCAACATTTTGCTGACAGGACCAGAACGGCACATCTGCCACCTGCCACAAGGGAAAGGCAGGTGACATTAGATCCAGGGAGATGGGTAGTTATCAAGACAGTGTGCAATGAGCCTGACGACACTGACACCCCATTCACAATGAATGAGCTTAACAAAGCCCTCCAAAAAGGAATGAACACAGCTCCAGGATCAGACATGATCACATACAGCATGCTGAAAAATATGGGCACAGCAGCCAAGGAAGTACAGTACATCTGCACATAATCAACAGAACATACACTGAGCAAGTCAGACCCACACAATGGAATCAACAAAACACACAACCAATTCCCAAACCCAAGGAACCAAACTCCTACAGGCCCATCTCTCTCATCAGCTGCACAGAAAAGACTGCAGAGAGAATGGTACTAAACAGACTCGTATGGAAAACAGGACCACTACATCATCGACTATATGGTTACAAAGAAGGAATAGGCACACAAGAATGCCTAGCAGATGTAATGGCAACAATAAACAACAGAAAGTCAATTGCAGTTTTTCTCGATTTAGAAAAAGCCTACGAACTAGCCAGCGCAGCCGTCATCCTTGCTACCTTGGTGGACAAAAGAGTTAAGGGTAACCTGTTAGCATGGGTCAAAGGATACATGCAAAACAGACAAGCCAGTCACCTTCCAAGGTGCAAGCTCAGATTTTATCAACTTAGGGAGTGGAAATTTTCATATATGCAGATGATGTGTGCTTAGTGAGCACACACAGGTACAGATCCTACCAAAATATGCAAAAAGCAATAACACAAATTGAAAATAGCTGTACAGATCTTGGTCTAAAAATCAATACAGCAAAAACCAAAGCAATGACAATTAAACATGACCTAAACCCAAATGAAATACAACTCATGGGTGAACCCATTGAATGGGTAGAAAACTTTGTGTACCTAGGAGTAAATATAAACAAACAACTCTCTCCATGCAAAGAAATAGAAATACTTAAGCAAAAAATCAAATGCAGGCACAATGCCATGAGAAGAATCACCTCTCTAAAACAAGGAGCAGTATACCATGCCCTCAGAACCTTCTACATACAGACAATAAGGTCAACTGTGGAGTACGCAGCACCTGTCCTTACTCGCCTCACAAACACAGAACAAAAAAGCTTCGAAGTAATCCAAAACAATGCCTTAAGACTCATCACAGGTGCACCCATGTGGACTAACTTGTGTGTCTTGAGAAACGAAACAAACTTACAATCTCTAACGCACAGAATAGATCAGAGAAACACATCCATACTGCTAAAAACCTTGAAAGGTAGCAGGAACTGCCCACTCAAGAGAGAAATCAAGAAAAACATTGAGCTTCACGAGGAACTAGACCCCCCTAAGACATATGCTGGCCACCTTCTAGCAGCTTTAAGGAGAGTAGGAATGCAAAATCAAGCTGCCGCAATCAAGGAAGACACGCCAATCGCAGAGTACAGAGAACAAGCACCCTGGGAGCCTGAACTATTCAAGATAAACTTTACAGTCCTCCCTGCAAGCAAAGAAGCATGCACTGCTCAACAGCTAAGGCTAGCAGCCCAAGAGGCAATCAGGAAAACTGCAGCCACAAATGAATATTTTACGGATGGATCAGTAGATCTCAGCATCCCGGCAGCAGCAGCTGGGGTCCACTCAACAACCCTCAAAGGATGCTGGAGGCTCTCTGACAATGCCTCCACTCTACAAACTGAACTGATTGCCATTGCAAAAGCTCTAGAAGACTCTCAGCATAGGCAGGGTAACACAACAATTCATACTGACTCAAAAGAAGCACTACAGGCTATAACAAAAGGAAAAGCAAAGGACAACATCAGACTTCTATCAAGCATATGGGCAATTGCAAGCCTCCATCAAAACAGGAACAGGGAAATAACATTAAACTGGATTCCGAGCCATGTGGGAATCCAAGGAAACGAAGAAGCAGATTCTTTAGCAAAAAGTGGGTTGCTACACACCAACATTAGTATCAAAATCACCCCCTCACTCACACAACTGAAAAACAAGGCAGCAGCACACTGCCAACTACAGGAGGAAAGCAAAGTCAGAAGAGCTGTTTTCGGTGGCTCAAAAACCGCCAAGTGGTACATGGACACTGTAAACCTAAAACCACACAATATAACCAAAGACATGTCACGGGCCCTAGCAGTCATAATCCATCGGCTAAGGCTAGGATACCTGTGCACATGGCAGAGAATAGTAGACAATCCTCAACCATGCAAGTACTGTGAAACAATCCCAGAAGAACCCCTGGAACACTACCTTCTAGACTGTACAGAAACAGAACAGCTAAGAACAAGTTATGAAGGTAATGAAAGAACAGCTACCCAATTAACAAAGCACATACTGACAAACATCCATGAATTTGCAGGCTTCCTATGCTCCTACCCACCACCACGGTAACTCTAAAGAATCCATACCTTTAACCACCCACCCTCCTTCCCAATTCTTAAATCAGACACAACAGACCCGACCCAGACAACAAATCAAAAGCCATACCATTCATCTCTAGTTGCTGACTCTTTTAGAAATCACTCCCTCCCCTATCATTCCATCCATCACAATCAACACCCAATAAATACACAAAACACATACAGACACAAGAATTAGGACCGGACAAGGAATATGGCTTTAGATCACCACGAACTAGCATACTAGCTACCTGTGCCTACTACTCAATTCTTCTTCTTTCCATCTGTTGGCCTCTCCCACTAGCCAACACTCACTGTTATCGTACTTTTATCCTCATCTGATGGGTACCTTAGGGTTCAAAGAGGTTGCAACCTTTCCTGTTAAATCTTTTCATTTCAAAATTCACCCCCACCAAAATCACTTTCATGTATCATAATAAAGTTTTCATTAACCTACCCATCTCACAGACTCATCATCAACATAGAGTTACGGGCTGCTCTGGGAGCAAGAGCCCGTGCTGGCACAAGGCCAGCTAAATCTAAAACAACAACAACAACATGTACATGGATCTACGGGCTGCTCTAGAAGCAAAAGCCTGTGCTGGCACAAGGCCAGCTAAATCTGAAACACCATGTACATGGATTCAGTAAGGAACCAGCAATAAACTAGACAACACCCAGCCAGTATGTCACTCAGTACCTTCTTTACAATGGAAATAAATGGTAAACTGTCTTATAATAAAAACATTGATTCAACACTAAGAATTTATCACAGAATTTTGTTTGCTTTAATGAGGAAAAATTAGATTTTACAAGAAAAATTATAAACATATATTGAGTTTAATATAATAAATGTAAGTAAATTTTACATTGTTTTATTGCAAAATTCATGGATGTAACAACAGTTTTGCCTTTAATTAATGAGAAAGGAAAAAGAGACTCTACTCAAATAACCAATGAAAATACATTTCTAAGACAAATATTGGCCTGTTCCTCTTTGTCTTCCTGATGTGGTTGCAGCATTATTATCATTCTATTCACTGTACTGCTGTATGATGGGCAATAATGTTAAAAACCTCTACATTTTCGTTTACTTCTTCCCGCTATAAGCATTTAGTTTCTTCCGCCTTTAATCTCTCCCCTGTAAATTCTTAGTGGTTCGAAAACAGTAGTACTAATAGCAGTTATGGTGATTTCCCTTCGCAACAACTCCTAGTTATACCTTGTTTTTTTTCAATCTGATCAATGGAAATTTTCTACTTCTCTCTCTCTCTTTAGAGTATGTTTCAGTTAAATCTGTCTATTTCTCATGTTCCGAAGAGCGACTAGATAACCCACAGAGCCTATCTGATCAGATGTATGATGTATAAGTGTGTGCTCCCACTATTGTTCTAAATGCTTACCCTTTCCAGCACAGCTTCGGTAGAATTATTCTGCTACTAATAATACAATTTACCGATTGTGTATGGATTAATTACACTCTGTACGTGTAAGCAGTTACAAATAAAAAAAACGGTCTAAAGACGTCCCTTAATCTTGAAAAACACGACAGTTTCGAGCCACTCGAGGTTCTTTTTCAGGTGAACGTAAAAACAAGAATGCAGATAGCAAACACAAAAAAAAGATTACTGTACAAAGAAAAATGAAAGTAAAACTAAATATGAAAATAAGCATCAACGAAATGGTAGTCACATACTTATTTTTATAATTGTTTTCGCCTTTATTTTCCTTTGTACTCTTTTTGTCTTTCGTATCTTTATTCTTGTTTTCAGGTTCACCTGAAGAGGAGCTTAGTGTGGCTCGAATTTGTTGTGTTTTTCGAAATTAAAGAATGTCTTTAGGACGTGTTTTTTTTTTAATTTACCGATTTCGTTATCTGCTTCCCCTTTACATGAGATTTTCCAGGTGTTATCCTTCGTATTATTATTATTATTATTATTATTATTATTATTATTATTATTATTATATTCAGAAGATTAACCTTATTCATATGGAACAAGCCCACAAGGGCCATTGACTTGAAATTCAATCTTCCAAAGGATACAATGTTCATTAGAAAGAAGTAACAGAAATAATGGAAAATACAGAAAGAAGAGATAAATAAATAGATAAAATGTACGTAAATTATTAAAATACAAAGAAAACTGTACTAGGGTAGCAATGCATCGCATCTTCACTGAAACTTTTGAGGTTCCAGTTGCACATCTCTGGGAGCCTGTTCCACAGCCCAACGGTGGGAGGAATATAGGACCTCTGTAACTGAGAAGTTCGACAGCGAGGCACATTTACTGCATATTGGTGCTGCTGTTCAGCAAATCTGGTTATCCTCGGCAAGAAAATGGGACCAGAGATCAATTGTGAATGTGACACACTTATGAAAAAGTAACAAACATGGGACCATCCGTCGATGGTCCAAGTCATAACTGCTAATATTAGGAAACAGAAACTACCACCACGAACCACTCTATCTAAAAGAGATAAATCTCTGGCAGAAGCAGACATCCACACCGGAGAACATTCTAGTAAAGGAAGGTCAAATGATCTAAAAGAGGTTGCGATGAGTTTATCAATTTTATAAATATATGAGGCCTTAAGTACAATACCCAACTTTCGTGCAGCATTTGCTGACACTTTCATTAGATGTTTCTCAAAAGTAAGATATAAGTGACAAGTCACACTAAGAACAGTTAAAGCTTCAGACTCCTTTAGCAGAGTCCCATCCACCTGAAGGGGAGAATAGGGTGAAAAATCTGTATGAGACCTGTTAATCAGTAGTGTTTTCGTTTTACTGGAGTTCAGCCTCATACCCCACCAACTACATCATTCACTAATCCGGTCCATGTCACTACTGAGACTAGGGTTTCTCATTTTGGGAGGATCTCTTTGTCCCGGGATTCCGGGGTAAAATCTAATCCCGGGATCCCGGGATTTCCCGGGATGTCTATTTTTTTATGAATTGCCTTTATGACTCGTTTTTGTTAATGCTACTCTGGCTTTTATCCATATAGCCATTGTTTTCAAGTATAGGGTAGTGCCATAGCCACAGTACTATGGTATTCCATTACCCTTTTACTCGAGTTATCTGCATGAGAGTACACGCATGTGCACTTTACTGTCTTTCTCTCTTTAATTTTTTCTTAACTAGCTGTTCACCCCTCAAAGCCTTAGGGTTTGTTGTCTGTTGACTTTTCAGTTGGAGTGACAGTGTGTCATTTAATAATTAATTATAATATGGAATCGTAAATACATAATATTAATGAAAGTAGCTCACAATGTACAGTATAATATAAAGAGTTCTTCATAAATGTTGATGTTTATAGTCAGAGTGCTTTACTCAAGGCGGCTCATTCATGAATCAGTCCTTAATTGTCCGTAAAATATATGTACAACTTTAGTATAACACCGTATAATATTATGTATATGCTTATTGGTATTTTCTTTTATTACTACTTACTGAAATGTTAATGGAAATGAAAACAAATTTTGAGTACATTCAGTTATATATTTTCTGATTTTACAAAACTAAAATGAATGTCTTTTTTGCAGTTGATAATATAACAAAATGAAAAACATAATTTTATATCAGTAAAAGTAAAATTAAGGGCACTGTCTGTAGGTAATAGTTAGTAAGAAATTTGTAATGATTTTCAACTTAGTAATTTACCATTATTTTTTGCAGCTGATAATATAACAAAATGAAAAACATAATTTTATACTAAAAGGAAGATATTCAATTTCAATTTCCAGTAGTTTGTCCCGGAAAATTCCCGGGACAATGAGAAAAATCCCGGGATTGTTTACCCCTCGGAAAATGGCCGGGATCCCGGGATCCCGGGAGAAAAACCCTAAACTACAGGCATCTTCATTTCTCATAAGTGGAGACTTTGCTACACCTACAAGTGTTGCCTCATCGGCATACCGAACAATCTTGTTTTCCAGGCCAACAACCATATCACTTGTATACACTAAAATAAACAGTGGACCGAAAACATTACCCTATGGAACTCCAGACATATATCTTGGTTCGCTAAAGATCCCACGAACAGCAACTCGCTGCTGCCGACCTACGGTACAAGGAAATCTTGAAGTAAACCTAAAACATATCCACCCAATCCAAGATTCTGAAGTTTATAAATGAGTGCCTTGTGATTTACTAAATCGAAAGCAATACTAAAATCTACTTGAGTTATCTGCACTCAAAACCCTTATTAAGGTTCTCTTACAAATGGTATATCAGATGCAAAAGAGCATCCCAGTTACCTGTCTGCTTCCTATATGCATACTGACTATCAGCTAACAATCCTTTAGATTCCACATATTTATGTAGTGGCTTAAAAATAAGTTTTTCTGCAACTTTGGAGAACACAGGGAGAATAGAAACTGCCCGTAGTTAACTGCAGTCTGCAGATAAGCCACTCTTTGGAACAGCTTGCGCTCATCCGCAAAGACACTACGTTGACCTAAAAATCTGTAGAATCTACTAATCTTGGGAGACAACACACCAGAAACCTTTTTATAAAACAAAGGGAAGAAACCATCAGGATCTTCTCCACCCCAGCTATCAAGATTATTAAGAATTTTCTTAGCATCCCTGGAGCGAAATGCAAATTTTGTAAGAATAGGTTCAGGGTGACAAGTATCTGGGAAAGGGACACTCCCAGCAGATTGCTTACCTGCAAAAGCTCGATGAGGCAGTTCAGCCTTTTCCTTAGGGTCAGTAACCAGTCTAGCCTCATCCGTTAGTAGAGGTGGAATGGAAACGTGACTGACCCAAAGACAGATGATGCCAATTCGGTCCACCGCAGATGAGACAGAGTAATTCCTTCAAGTTTACTCTTCAAAGAATTATTGTAATTTCTCTCGGCTGTATGGTAAGTTCTATTCACAGCACGGCGAGACGCAACAAAAATGGTGTAATTTTCATGTAACGATTTCGTCCCCATGTGTTGAATTTGTTCTGTTGTTATGGTAAGCTCGTCTACATGTATCATCAAACCATGGCTGGTCATCTGTCCTGAATCTGATGGCCTTTCTAGGAACATACCTTACTAAAATAGCCATCAGCATTTCATTTAACTTCTTGGGATCCGGATCTGCTATAGCATCTGAAATATTAAGTGCCTAACAACTTCAATAATGCGATCCCATTTAACTCTAGATTTCAGCCAAACCGTTTCTCCAATGGTGGTCGAAAGTTCCTAGTTACTCGTAGACCTCTGACTTGACAATAGCCGGAACAACTGTGAATATGAGGTCTAATCTATTGCCAGGTTCCTTAATTAGCTGGACAAAATCGGATACACAGAACTCAAGAAAAGACCGGCCATTCCGATCTGTGGAATATCAATTAAGACACTCGCTGTGTTGTTGATAATAACTTAAATATCTTATTTGCTTCCCTATTTTTATACCTTTAATGCCTTTAATATCACATGGATCATTTCACGGGTTAAGAGAACATTTCCTGATTCTATTCTTAATGATGCAGTTTGCTTTCGTAGAAGTGTCTCAAGCATCAATTGGTTTTCTTGTCACACTCAAGGAAAAAAAAAAAATAAAAATACAAACCGCAAGAAATTTTTTTGCAATTACTTTTTCTTCACTAAATGAGAACCTGCTGAATGCTCACTCACACGAGTTTATGAACTATAGTACTTTAACTTTGCTGACAATAATTCAACAGAATTTACTTAGAAGAGAGTTAAAGAACTTGGTCCGAGGTTATTTTTAACGTATAAAATAAACCCTAATTGGCAGTTCTTGTGATGAAGATAACCGACTCATCTTTGCTCTCAAGGTCGAGATGTCCTGTCGAGTGGACCGGTGGCCGCAGTGACAGTGGTTACGTGGATTCCATACTGACGTTGCGAGGCGCACAATGTAAGCTTGTATTTCTTTGTTTATTTCTGAAAGTGAAAGGCGAACACTTCTGACACCGATACCCCAAGACAATCGCTCTGTCATATGAAGGACACAAACTTCAAACCGAAAATAACAAGCTAAAATGGGTCTACCGAATTTATGGAACTTATGCCTACTGCCATTGACGGTGATTAGACAGATATTCAAGAACTGTTCCATGACGTTCTCCCAAATATTCTTCCAGAATGCGAAGTCGTCCTCTCATAAAAGGCTTGTGGACATCGCTGACGTCAACGAGGAAAACAAATACATGCGTTGCTTGTTGCAAGGAGGCGTTGGTGATCCGAAGTACTTCTGGTCAAGGCTGAAGGCTTTTATTGAATGGTTAGTAACTGACCTGTTTCTTTTTGTTTGGTTTGTAGAATCCAGAGAGCCCTATCAGGACTTTAACACCGTCAGCCCCGTACCATACCTCCTGCCCTCAGGCAAGGGTAAGTGCTGGCACAAAACTGGCTTAATCTGAATCAAACGGTAAGTGAACAGTTCTGTACTTTTCAGTTCGGTTCTGAAAAGGGATTTTCATCTTAACTGATTTAACATAGGAAGGAAAGTGACTGAAACTGCATAAGGCTGGGAAAAAACTGTGACATGTCTGATGTCGAACTTGTGTGTAATAAATTCTTCTCTTGAATTTAAAATTTATACTGGACTTTTCTTTCAAACTGTGTTTAACATACCAGCATTTTATATTATAATTTTTTATTTAAATGTAATATTTTGCCTGGTTTTGTTCAGCAAAACACATATCCACGTATATATAAATATATACTATGTAGGGTGATTGAAAAGTAACTCCCTGTTTTAAAATTCTTATAATTTATTTCTTACCCATAATTTTTCCAAGAAATGAATATGAGAAGAAAGCGTATAGCATGGAGTTTTATTTAAAATGCGCCACCAGATTCTCAAGCCACCCGGGAACCATATCAACTGATTTCACCAGGAACTCTCGTGGGAAGGAAGACAATTTCTCGTGTTCGCCCTTCAGGTTCTTTCAGAGTCGTTGGTTTGTTAGAGCAGACTTGCTCCTTTAACCAACCCCAAAGAAAAAAGTGGCAGGGTGTTAAGTCACGGCTTCTGGCTGGCCACGACGACCCATTCTCCGGGTCACTGGAATTGGAAGGGTGACCGCTTCTTCGAGTATCAGTTACAGATCCTGTAACCATGTGTTTTGCATGACAGTTCGTGATCGTCTTTGCGTCAACTTGAGCATGTCTTCCTTTAATGGTCCTCCACCGTCTTTGCACTTGAACAACGGATCTCCAAACTTCGCAACGTGCTGCTGCCAGCTGGGCACGCTCCTGCAGGGACAGACGTCCAGCCGTGCTTATAGGGCTTCCAAATTCCAAACAAAATAATCGATCTGAACAAAAAACAACATAAATTTAATTCCCATACATGAAGGAACGCCCACAAAAAATTGAGAAAAATACTACGATGTATACATAAATTATAAGTATTTTAAAATAGGGAGTTATATAAAGGAGAGAGAAAGAGAGAGAGAGAGAGGCGATGCTCTATATATACTAAAAACTCCATCTATGTCTCCTACTTTTACATTTACCGACGAAGTTGCAAGATGATAATGGTTTTGATCCCTTTCCAATGGTAAGTTTTTGGGTGAATTTCTGTGAAGCTGAAGGTTGTTGCATCGGCTTGGAACCGCATCCTTCGCCAGTCTCATCTGAAGCCACTGAAACCATACAGATCGACACTGCAAGAGCAGCCATGTCCAGCTGAGGGTCCCCCGAGGGCCATATGGTCACATTCATGTTGTCACGACAACGCATTGAAGTCATTTAATAAACATTTTCGTAGAACATTCTTATTACTTATACTTAGAAACATACAATGTGCATACAAATGGTTTAGCGGGTAGCCACATTCATGAATGCAATGTAATGAAATAGTTCAACAAAAAAAAACTAAAATTTACACAACATAGACTTGTATGCAACAGCAACAAATACATTGTACCAAAATTACAACAGTTCAAAATGAACATTTCTTTATGACTATTCAATCATTTTTAGTGTTTTTCCTGAGGCTTGACACCTCTTTTCAATGACAATTTTTGGTGTGTCTGGCTGAAATGTCTGTGAAGTTCCGACTTAGATCAGAGATGAGAATTTTAGTCGTTAAATGACCAAATTACAGGATCCTTTGTGCGGGCCACAGAGGTGTGTGTGTGTGTGTGTGTGTGCGCTTGCGAAGGGCCGCATGCTTGACATGCCTGCTGTAGAATGCTTTTTATATATCAATCGGAGGACGAAAAAGTGGACCATGGTTCAAGTTTATTTCTCGCCAATCTTTCGATGCATAGTTCCATCAAGGCTCAAATACAAAAGTCATAGCAATTACACTCAACCAATATGGCTCAGCAAAAAGCAGTAATAGAAAATTAGATTAAATACGTAACTCTCGAAAGGTTGGCCAGAAAATAATTTGAATCGTATTCATATACATATAATATGTGTGTGTGTGTCTGTATATATACACATACACACATACAAACACACACACACACACACATACATATATATATATATATATATATATATATATATATATATATATATATATATATATATATATATATATTATATAATATATATATATATATATATATATATATATATATATATATATATATATATATATATATATATATATATATATATGATTTTTCAGTGTGTGTATTTAGAGAAGTGAGAGCTTCTCCTATGAACAAGGTGACTATCTGATAAATTGATGTCTCCTCAAGATAAGTGCAAAAGCGATAAACTAATTTCTTGTTAAGCTTTTAAAATCATTGTCTGATACAATGACGATATGGTTTTCATCTGATGTAGATGAGGACAAATGATCCGCAGTGAAATTAAGAAACGTGAACTAATAACAATACTAGTAGCATCTACAGAAATGTATTTTTATCGCTGTTGCCTTCGCGTGGCTCTTGACTATTTAAGCTGCCAATGTTCTCTGGGAAGAAATGATTCCTTCGGTATTCATCAATACACAGACTCGGAGAAGATTCAAGGACAGTAGACCTTTGGATGAATGACATTATCTTCTTCCTCCAGTCTCGGTAGCAACAGCTTCTTGTTGTTGCTGACAGGTTCCAAGGTTATTGTTGCCAGGCGGTCCCAAGCTTAGAGCTCTACTTAGTGATGATGTTTTGAATTTCTAATCAGGCATATCGGTAGTAGGTAGCTCGGCTGTCGGAAGTGTAGCAAGTACATAGTGTCAAAAGTGCTTGGAGAACTAACAATCGATTGCTTGTTTATCTCGCAGTAAATTATTGTTTTCATTCGTTTTCTTTAAACTACAACAGACGATGAATATTGAATCGACCGGTTTTTAATTTGCTGTAGCTAAAAGCATGTCGGTGAAAAGCGTGAGACGTTACATTGCGACGATATGTTACCTCGTGTACGCAATCATCGGTAATGTTCTGTTAACCCTTTTCGTTATGGTATTCAAGACTGTTCCAAGCTTCGTCTTCGATAAGTACATGAGAAAGATGGATTTGAGAGGAGACCAGAAACACATGGCTTTCGTAAAGGATGAGATTGCTAGATCAAGTACTTTCTGGAGCAGGACTAAATTTATCATTAAGGGGTAAGGAAATTAACATTTTTTTTTTTTCACAAGTGAATTCCAACGGGAGATCCACTGCATACCCTCACCAAGACAGGCATGCTAAAGAAAATGTTGCATTCAACTCAGAAGGATGCGAGACGCTTGTTAAGAACTGACAGGATATGGGAATCAGAAATAGCGTGAATGGAAGAGGAAATACTACTACAGCCTGATTCTAGTGGGAAAGAGAAGATCACTTAGCGATCCTGATTCACATAAAAACGTTTTCTTTGCTAGGTAGAGGCTTCGGGAAACCATTCAGCTTTCACCCAGCATGTTGGAAATGGTGTAGATTATTGTAAATCCCCAGTAATAAGGATTGTGTAACACGTGCAGAAGCTGGATACAGTTTATGAAGGACAGTTTCACATTGCTCTTCTTAGTTATTTCTAAACTGCCTGGACTATTTACTGATGTTCGATTATAAATGATTGTGGAGTTCCTCCAGAAACCCGAAAAGAACTCAGTAAGCGGAGTTTATATTCAGGCAAATTCAACAGCACCAGTCCTGTTACCTTGTATTCCATTGTAATTACTTCAAACACCACTCCGAAGATGATTCTAATGTCAATAATTCGGTTCCGGTACCAATCATGGGCATATTCGGGTACATTAAAAGTAAATAAGGGCGGGCAAAATAATCAGTCCATCTTTGGGGATAAAGTAATTTGCTAAGATTGGGACCTAGGCTACCCTAAGTTGTCTGAAATAACTGCTTGGTTCTTAGGAACCGAAAGGAATATGTGTAATATGTGCAAGTAATATGTGGCCATGGAAAAATCACGGTGTGTTTATACTGAGTCCAAGCGAAAAGCTGGGTATCTGTACAGGGAGCCAAGGTTAACAAGGTTTGTTGTTGCGTAAGTTTCAAGTTGGAGGAGTTTCGTCACTGACTTGTTTTTATCATCGTTGGGGGATGCACTGAGCCATCTAGGACAGATGTGTTCCTCGTTATTTAACAAAATCCTTTCTTTCGCCACCTATCCCTTTTGCAGTGGCGGAAGAAAGGGCTAATCTCTCAAGTCAACTTTAATCAACATTTTTAGAATAAAATGCTCTCTAAGAACTGTACCCTGCAAGGGGGTAGTGCCGTCAGTGCACCTCATGTGGTGCACCGTAGGCATTACCTAAGGGTCTTTACAGCGTCCCTTCGGCCCATGGCTGCAATACCTTTCAGTCCTTTTACTGTACCTCAGTTCGTATTCTCTTTCTTCCATCTGACTTTCCACCCTCTCTACAATTATTTCATAGTGAACTGCGAGGTTCTCCTCCCGCTACACCTTTCAAACCTTCCTCCTGTTAATTTCCCTTTCAGCGCCGAATGACCTCATGGGTCCCAGCGCTTGGCCTGTGGCCTAAATTTTATGTTTATTCTATTCTGTCCTAAGAACTGTAAACAACTATCGCTATTTCGATTTTGTTCTTAAACCTTCAACTTTTAAATTACAATTTCCTTATTTAAAATCCTTGACATTTCAATGAAAAGACGAGCGAAACTGACTGTTTTGTGGTGCACAGCGCCTGGAATGAACTCATGATGACGGCCGAGGAGAACGGCAGGGCTCCCAACACCACGGTGATCAGGATGAGCGACAGGAAGGAAGCCAGGCTGCTGGACTTCGCCAGAGCCGGACGGCCGCTCGTCGTCAATTTCGGGTCCTGCACCTGACCTCCGTTCATGGCCAACCTCGAGAGGTTCCGAAAGGTATTTAAATCTTAAAGTACGAAACAATTTTAGTACTTTTCAATATTCTTATTTTTTTCACAGTCTTTGTTACCCAATGACTTATTGTTTTTTAAAATAAAATTTTTTTTTTTGGTTGTATCCTAGTGAATATTGTTTTCTTAATTTACCTTTAATCTTCATTCCAGAGCTGATTTCATGCAAAGACTCGGTCGCTCTGACATCTACTTCCTTCATTCTTTCCCTTGCTGGTGAATTTTGTTTCTTAAAAATTTACATGGCCCCACTCCCTTTCGTTTACAAAATTGTTCAGGCCCGTTTTGTCAATATGCTTTTGAAGTATCTGAATAACGAATTCAAATGACGCGTTCTTTTCCAGTGATTCAACAACTAGAGAATCTTTCTCGTTATATAAAAAAAAGGGTGATTCTTCTTCTCAATTTTTTCTAGACTTCGGAGGAGTTCTCAGAGGTGGCAGACTTTGTAATGATGTACATTGCCGAGGCTCACCCCACTGATGGCTGGGCCATTATTGGCAATATTGAAGTTGCTAATCACAAGTAAGTGTTTCGAATTTAATTTTTCTGTAAAAGGAAACTATTGAAATGTATTTTTGTATGTCCGTCCGCACTTTTTCCTGTCCGCCCTCAGATCTTAAAAACTACAGAGGCTAGAGGGCTGCAAATTGAAGTGTTGATCATCCACCCTCTAATCGTCAAACATACCAAATTGCAAGCCCTCTAGCCTCAGTAGTTTTGATTTTATTTAAGGTTAAAGTTAGCCATAATCGTGCGTCTGGCACCGCTATAGGTGCCAACAACACAGGTCACCACCGGGCCGTGGCTGAAAGTTTCATGGGCCGCGGCTGAGAGTTTCATGGGCCGTGGCTGAGAGTTTAACACAGCATTATGCACTGTACAGAAAACTCGATTCCTAATTTATTCTCTCTCCCTCACACACACACACACACACACACACACACTTTGAACTTGAGTATGTTGGTTTCTGCCCTGTCTTTGTACCTAAACTTCCATTTCTTTCCTAAAAAATCATTCTGTTGTTTTCCTCTCTCTTTCTCAATATACTTACACATGTTACTCATTTTCCCATTCTTCTATTCAATGCTCCTTTATGCCTTTCTCAGTTTTTTTGCCTAAAATATTCAACCCTTAAAAAAAGCAAATCGCTTATTTAAATACCCAGTTCATTGCTCCCATGGGCCAGTTTAATCATGCCAGCTAGATTATTGCAATCTTCATCATGAAATAAGAATTGCCATGAAACATCATTGCACGAGACAAAGCTTCATTAATGATAATGAACACATCTATTTTCATTTTTCATAGACTCATCATGAATAAGAAGACTACCTTAGTTTTAATCACCACTATTGGTACCATTCCATTCGCGAACACTCTAAGAATTTTTATGTTCTGTTTTATGGGAAAATCTATTCCAATTTGATGAAAAAAATAAAAGTATGTTCGGAAGCTTTTGTCATTCTCACCTGTATGTGCACTGTAGGCATCACTAAAGGGTGTTTACGCCGTCCCTTCGATCCCTAGCTACACCAACTTTTTCGATTTTTAATTGACCTCCGTTCCTGATTGCTTTCATCAGTCTTGCTGTCCATCCTCTCTGACTATTATTTCTTAGTGCAATTCTGGGTTTCCCCCGCCCCCTTCTACCTTCAAACCTTGTACTTCATCTCCTTTATTTTCTGAATCTCTTGATCTAAATTTTAAGTCCAATGGAACTTTCACAGCACTTACTATAGTATAACTATATGTCTTTGATCTTACGCAAGGAAAAGTGTTTTCGACTGAAACTTTTTTTGAATATATTATTTCTGAAAAATGACATTTTTTTTTCAACTTTAAAATTTATTAACTTAGAGGTCGAATTTTGTGGTTTCCTTACGCAGGTTTTTTTTTTTTAGTACAATTGTTTAATAAAAGTTAAAAATTTGAAGGAAATCCCCTCAATCATAAGACAGCAATCTTCACATACATTATAATGAGAGCTTATGGCCGAAAGTGTCCCAGTGCTGGTGTTGGCTTCACAGCCTAAATGTCATGAAGTCAAATCGATCTTCCACGCAGAAACTTAGAAGAGAGATTCGAAGCCGCTCAGCGGATGATTGACCTGGAGCCCCAGTCATGCCCCGTGCTGATTGATCCTCTAACCGACGAGACCAGCAAGGCTTACGCAGGATTGCCTGAGAGGCTCTACATCATCCTTGATGGCGTCATCGTCTACAAGGGCGGCCCAGGACCCTTTGGTTATAAGGTGGTAGACTGCCATTCTAAGAACTTGAGTTTTGCTCAGCAGTGTGAATGTGAAATTTGGTTGAAGATACTCATTTCTATTCCACATGCAGGGTAGTGCCGTCAGTTCACCTCATGCGGTGCACTGTAGGCATTACCTAAGGTTCTTTGCAACGTCCCTTCGGCCCATAGCTGCAACACTTTTCATCCCTTTTACTGTGCCTCCGTTCGTATTCTTTCTTCCATCTTACTTTCCACCCTCTCCTAACAATTGATTCATAGTGCAACTGCGAGGTTTTCCTTCTGTTACACCTTTCAAACCCTTTACTGTCAATTTCCGTTTCATCGCTGAATGCCCTCATAGGTCCCAGTGCTTGGCCTTCGGCCTAAATTCCATATTCTATCTATCTATCTCTCTATTCATTTCTGCTAACTGAGTATCAGTTCTGGTTTGAGTGTTGATGCCAATACAAATATGTATGTCATTGCCTTTTAAATGAAGCAGTTACAGGGATACTGATGACTAACTTGTTTAAATTAAATAATATGAGTTTGTGTCCTTTATATTTATGTAAATCTGACATACTTGAAGTTACAAAACATTGATGCAATTGGTCTCAGTAAAATATTCTTGAATATATTTTGCTGTGACTAAAGTTAAAATATTTTTAAAATATATTTTGCCAGGATAAAAATCTCATTTATCACCTTTTTGCAATACTCTCACCAATTTTCAATCATTTTTACTAGGTTTCGAGCATCTTGCTGATATTCTAGTAATAATCCAGACAATTTTTTTATATTTTCTTCGATTTTCAAGGAAGTGCCTCGCCTTTACAAATTAAAAATTTCTGCAAAGCGCAAAGAAATTCCTTCTAAAATTTCTATTTTTTTTTTTGCATATCCTTCGGTGTTTATTGTTGATCTAATTTGTAATGCTAAGTCACTTTTTTCCAGTTTTTCAAGGATGGGAGTGATTTTGCATATATTGTTGTCGTATTCTACAAAAGTATTTTTTCCAATTTTACTTTGCAACCATAAACTTTTTTTTTACATAACTTTTACAATTTACTTGTTAGTTCTTGAAAAGTTCTCACTAATTTTCTTTAGGTTTGGAGCTACTCTTCGTTGCTGTTTCTGAACTCTTCATTATGCAATGGCATTTTGCCTCCGAATTTTTCATTGATATCAATCAATTTTCCTCCAGATTTTACAGTGTTGCAAGGCATTCTTTCTTCACTTTTTTTCTGCACTGTATTGGGTTTTCGTCCACCTAATATTCCTTACTTTCGTCTTTTCAGCTCCGCGAGGTGGAAGACTGGCTGAAGAAATTCAAAGGAGAATAAACCAATAAAAAAAAGTATAATGAGAGTTGCAGATGATAACTTATTATGATGAATTCTTGATTAAAGATAAAGTCCCATTCATTACTGTGGTGCGCTTGGGTAATCACTTGAATAAATAAATTCAAAAAGTCTCTCCCTCAAGTTAATCATGTCGGAAAGGTCACCAGATGGATATCATCTGCAGAGTTTCATCAAATCCTGTTCACCTGGTCCTCGAGATAAACGATCTTTATAAACCTGATAACACTAAGCAACATATGGATTGAGGATTAGAAGTTCGTATTACGTTTGAATTTTGTATAACGTAAAATTATCATTACCACAAATACTGCGGATATCAATGTTGTCTTTTGAACGTCGGAAATGCAACTAATTTCATCCTGTTTATTTCATACCAAACATACACAACTGGAAAAAGATAATTTTTGTCTGGTCCATATATGAAAAAATCATGTATACTTTTTGTATCACAATCAATATTTTCTCTGGAAGATTTTTTCGGGTTTGTAATGATTGAATGATTTTGTGAATGGCTCATGATTTCTCACATGATGAGTTAACCTTAAAGGCCTTTTTTCGCCCAGGTTAAACTCGGAAGCTTTTTATTAAGAGCTCGTTCACAAAGCCTTTGATGCATTACAGACTGACAAAACAATTATGAATCGTCTTAACTGGTAAATAAATGAAAAGTTCATGACTTAAGATCGCTCAAGTCTTTACAATATTCTGGTAATAAAATCAATTTAGTTTTTTCTGTGATGTAAGAAGAGAAACAACAAATGAGAAGTTCATGACTTTATATCATCAATTTAATTTAATGTAGTTCATTAACTGCATTTTTTACGTAATCGGACATCAATTTAATTAATGTGTCTTTTTTCACTTGCAAATTAATTAAAACGTCAAGATTTAACAGAGGTTCAAATTGCGAAATTTTATAGTACCAGATTAATTATCCAATTCTAATCTTAAGATAATTATTGCTTATTTGCATTAATTCGAGAATAAATTAAAATTCCAAATTCTAAATATGATCTGATCATTGCACTTCAATGGTAACTAATTTTCTGTTACTTTATATCCAACATATCTTTATATCTGTTTATAAGCAGCAAAATTTCTGTTTTCCCAAACCTCCTATATGAAACATTACTTGTTTTATCAGACAACATAACACCTCATGATATGTGATTTTTTATTTCATGACTTATAGTGTCAGTTATATGTACCACTTATGTTAATTATTCATTCTAATGATTTTTATTAGAATAATCCTTCCAAAGATGTATCACGCACAGCAATACAACTTATCATATCCATTCAACTATGTTTGCTTGGTGGCTCTTTTTATGTATACAGTTATTATTGTGTAGGGATAACGGTGTTCATCCAAACTCCACACTAGTTTTAATAGCTATGATCAGGTGCATACCTGTAATACTTTGCAAAAAAAAAATTTTTTGTCTGCAACTGTGATAAAATGGAAGGATATACAATGTGTCCATAATTTCTCTTGCATTTATTTGGCCCACTTAGAATGTCTTCGCATATTATAAAGCATTTTCGAGAATACTAATGCTCATCACCTTTGGACATTGTCGAATGGCAATAATTACGAGTATAATGCATAAAAAAGCACCTTTCTGCATAAATCACTGAAACATTAATATAAGGAGTGTTAACATAACCTCTGATTACGAGAACATCTATCATTTGCATACCCTTTGCTCTGTACGACCGACAAGACAACAGGGAGTCTTTGCTTACCAGTTCCTTTTAGCTCTCGGGCGAAAGTTCCCGTCGAAAACACGCAGGTCTTAGATATTTTCATCATTACTTCGGGTATCACAATTGTGTGGAAATGGTGGCATAAAATTTCATGATCCTCTCAGGTACACGCATGTTCAGGAAACAGAATTACAAGGATTTCGATAACTGACGTAAGTGAACTAAATGTGACTATTTCCTTGATGGGCAAAGTTGTGATAACGATACTGAAAAACAAATTATTAGAGCTGTCGAGACCAAACGTACGATTGATAGATAGATCGATAATTTTACTGATCAAAGACCTCAGTACAATAATCGTTACATTGAGTATCATTTGGTCCAAAATACAATAGCTTCAAACACTGAAAGCTTAGCCACGTAAAATAAGTCTAATCCTTCGGGCCAGCCCTAGGAGAGCTGTTAATCAGCTCAGTGGTCTGGTTAAACTAAGGTACACTTATGCAACAATACGTGCAACTCTTTAGTAGTACCAATATAAGTAGTTGCACAAATATCAAAGAAAATATTTTGACCATGGCACCCGTGAACAAAACACCAATTGTGAGCCAATAATTTATGCATAATAGTGCTTACCACGTCATAACCAGTTCTACCAAACATACGGCTATTTACAGGGGTGACATTGTACCTTTGTCTTATTTCTAATGAAAACGGGGTTTCTGTCTGAATCTGGCCACATAGTCCGGATGCCAAATGCTCTTTTTAGGGTGAACCTTGTTTTGACGTCTTAAGTGTTTTTTCAACTGAGTTTATCTTGCTCAGGCCTTATATTAAACATCTAATTTTACTGGACAGCTGTCAGTATTGAGCAATTTGAGTTATGGCACAAAATATAAAAATGATGAAGAATTTTGTGAAGAAAAATTATCATTGTATAATTGTCCTTATATTTGCCATATTTCTAATTGCTGTTCTCCTTTATAGCTTAACTGAAGCAAAAAGTGTGTGGGCAGTGCAGCTATGACCCACTGAGGCACTAGGAGCTTTCACAGAAATTTTCTTTACCATAATTCACGGATCATGGAAGACGAGTGCTATTTTCACTGGAAGTATAACTGTAGTGACAAAACCAAAAGACTGATAAATGTCAAAGCAAAACGCATTGAAAACATTTATCAAAAGTAAAATAAACTTTATAAAGATGAAAAATCTACATAAACTTAGACTCGCATTCAGACCAGCAATAGAACCACGTCTGCAGACAACTTCCTACATAAGTGGCATGTTCTGTGGTGCCGAATGAAAAAAAAGACAAACCACCGCTAAAAGAAGAAATTTTAGAAAAATGTAAAGAACGAAATGATACATGGTCATGTGAAGTTGTGGTTGGAGTGGGAGGGACAGTAAGCGATTTACATGCGGCCGATGCTCGCTACCTTGTAGACTGCCGCACAAATTTTATGTCCAAAATCCGTAAATGCAGCAAGAAAAGCAACACAAATCTGCAAAAGGAGATAATGCTATGCCTGATGAAGGTTTGGAAGGCATTAAAAAGGTTCTACAAGCTGACAAGACACATATTTGAAATTCAGTTAGTCTGTACAGCTTATATTTAGAAAATGATAGCTGTGTGCTCTCTCGACGAATGCTTGTACGTAGACATTCTGAGCATTTTGGCAAGGATTTATTGGTTTTATCTTATCCAAGGATAGCCACAGTAACCGCCTTTCACTGTGAGGCTGAAAAACACTAAGCATTATTTCAGACCCACAAGACGATGGCATGGATATGGCTTTAACCATGGTGAAGACCCAAATTTGTTATGAGACCAAACAACTTGATCTTGAAAGAGGAATCTACAGCACATCCTTAGACTGCGATAAAGCTTCCAGATATGTGTGCAACACTGCCCTTAAGCTTCTTGGTAAGTTGTCCCCAAATCTGAACAATTCTCTACCTGCACTTCTAACAGGCAATATCATTACATCAGCATTAACAAACCATACAACACCTCTTCAGATTGGATCAGCTGTCTTTTACGAGACTCAAAAACGCAGTCATGACAATGAATGCATTTGGTGTAACGTGCACTTATGAAGAGTTATTGCGTTTTAAGAGGTCTGCAGCTACATCTGCTGCTAGAAATAGTAAACTGACATCAATTTCTAAGGCTACAGACGGTTTAGTCCAGTGTGTAGTAGGCAACTTTGATGCTGATACAGCATCTCAAAATGGCAAGATATCAACACATGCTTTGGTAATACTCATAAACAACCAGATAATGAATGTCGCCATGTTGAGCAAGTTATACCAAGCCTACAGAAGATGACAAAGGAAATTGATTATGAGTTTGAAGTAATCAGCTATAATGGCCAAAATAAACCTGCTATTCCACCCCATTTTCTAAAAAAAACAGGTTCCATCACTAAAATTGCTTTCACATACACCTGTAGCTAACCAAAAAGCAAAAAGATGTGTTATATCCTTCTTGAAAGATGTCACAATGGGTGAAGGGTGTCCTGAGTTTCATGGATATAATACCCGTTTGTGTCGTGAGCAAGGAGAACCTCTCCATCCCAGCACTAAAGCTGTTTACCTCCCACTTATTTATATGAAACCTGCACACCCTGACACAATCATGAATGCAATGACTAAAGCACAAAAAATAAGTAAGGAGATAGGACAGAAATTTACTCTTTTCACAGCTGACCAGCAACTTTACAAAGTCGCTGTTCAAATAAAGTGTGCATATCCAAATCTCTTTTCAAATCTTATTCCCAGATTAGGGGGAATGCATATGCTAATGAGCTTTATTGGTGCTGTTGGAACATTGCTGGCAGGATCTGGTCTAGCAGAAATTTTAGAAACTGTGTTTGGAGGTGCTGGAAAAATGTTTAGTGGAAAGAAGTTCCCACTGAATATGAAGACGTAAGTTCTCATGATGACATTTTGACAGTGTTAGAAGTCTCACTGCTAAGCTGTGGGTTGACAGTCTGATAATGATTTTATTTGTGAGGGCTGAACGAGGCGTGTGGCTTCTTCACCTACATGCCGTTGGACTTATGTTACCGTACTTCTTTGCTTCCAGGCATGTAAATTGTGCAAGGTATGGACTATATTACCTGAGAAACGTCATCCTTACCTGAAGATGTCCTTACACACTTCATGAAAGATTCACATGTCATGAGGTACAAACAAGGGGTTTGGAATGGTATATGGAAGTGATATGTTTATTGAAACTACCTTCATGAGGTTTGTTCTTGGTAAAGGTGGAATAATTGGAAATACACTGAGACCTGAAACGCTGAAAACCTGGGCACTTAGCTTGCATATATGTGGCAAGATAGTTGAAGACATATTAAATATGAGAGAATATGCACCCTCATCTAACATGCATACAGTTCACAAAGAGGAAGCCGCAGCAAGAATCACTGCTGATAAAGCTGCCAGAGATGGATTAAGACAAAAACCCAATCTCTGTATAAACCCACTAAACCCTGAACGACATCCAGAGGGATTAAGTAAGGTAGTAAATGGAGGCATTGCACCACCATCAGTAAATGTTGACAAAGCAGTTGAAACTGGTATGTACCAGACAATTGGAAAAATTTGAGAGAAAACTACCTCAAGGATTCTATGACACCATACCAAAGAAAATAGAAACTATGGCTGTCACAAAAAAAATCTATCAATGTGGATGGTTGTCATGTTTATGATACAAACTTAATTTACTCTAGAGTTATAGAACTTCAAGCAAGCTCAAGAGACATAGATATTGAAGACGTTATGTCATGTGAACACTCGCCTATTCCTACAGCTCTTTTCATTGATTCAGGAGATCTGTGTATATCAAAGACAAAATCAGTCTTAAAGAATCACACTTGTGTAGAACTTTCAGCTAGATATGCTGCAATAGATACTGTGTTCATGGTAATTAATGGCTCAGCGCTTTTGTGGATTCCTCACTGGCCATCATCCAGTTCATCTCAGCCGGCCACTGTCCAGGACTTTGTAAACAAATTTATAGATCCGATTAGAATGGAACCTAAAAACAGGGGATGTCTACTTAGTTTTTGATAGATATTATGATTTTAGTACCAAGGATTCTACAAGGATCTCAAGAAGGAAAGAAGGCATCAAAGTTTTTCAGCTGGGTCCCACATCTCCTTTGCCTTCACAAAATCTTGCTCTAACTGTAAGGCAAATGATTGAAATAATTTGCAAAAGTCTTCCTCAGGATACTAACATCCATCAATCTCAAAACAAACTTGTTATTACTGGACAAGAACAAACACCTGTAGAAATTGGGATGGGTGGTTGCAGAACAAGAACTGACCTTTCAACCAGCCATAAGGAAGCAGATAACATAATTGTGCAGCAGACTATACCCATCGCAGTTACTCATGTGAAGCAAGTGACTGTCTTAGTGATGACACGGACGCTTATGTCATTTTACTATATCACTATCTTCGGCAAGGACTACAGACATCAGTGGTAATGGAATCACCAATCCAGGGAAGAACTAATATTGACATCAAAGCAACTGTGCAGAAACACTACCATATTATTCCCACAATGCTAGCAGGTCATGCACTGACAGGTTGTGATACAACTGCTGCATGTTATGGAATAGGGAAAATAAATATGTTAAATGTTTTGAAACGTAGAGCTTCACCTCTTGAGCTTATTGGAAATGTTGAAGCTGAATCGGCAGATGTATTAGAACAGGTCACAAAGTTCATAGGAGCATGTTATGGACAGCCGAAAGCTAAATCGATGTCACAGGCTAGAGTAAAAATGTGAACGGAAAAGGTTGGCAGGAGTGGAGCAACAAATACACCTCCATTAGTCACACTAGCCCCGACTACAGAGGCATTTGTTGAGAATGTGAAGCGTGCTCACCTACAGACGTACATTTGGAAGAATGCACTTCAGTTTCAACTAAAACAAGACGACTCTAACTACGACTGGATATAAGACGAAAAGCAAAGTCACTACTACCAAAAACTCTACCCACAAATATAAAAATTGCGCCAGAGAGGTTTCTGAAGTTGATCAAGTGCACCTGCAAAAGTGGAAACGCCTGCAAAACTTCCAAATGCAGATGTAACCGTAGCAAATTATCATGCACAGTCTTATGTTCACGTCATTTATCTTTTCCATGTATTATCATGCACAGTCTTATGTTCATGTCATGAATCTTTTCCATGTATTATCATGCACAGTCTTATGTTCATGTCATGAATCTTTTCCATGTTGTAACGACCATAATGTGTCAGATGATGAGGAGGATGAAATATAAATTCATGTGAGTTTATACAAAGAAACGTTCTAAAATTTGTGTTACTGTGAATAGCTCTGCATCTGAATCATTATAAAATATGTAAGTTTACAATATTTTGTTTCAGAAAGGTAACATAAAAGGATATTTTCCTTAAAACAAAATGTTTCAGAATAAAATTGATAAATATGGACGCTTTACTTTAATAAATTAAGCACTTTATTTATCTGACATTTATATTTTCATATTTACCAAGTACAATGTAATTTTAGTTGTTAAAACAGTGAAACATTTTCATGAACATATTGTCTGCACTGTCTACGTTATCATCAATGGAAGAGCAGAGGCCCTTAAGCATGGGTGGAAGGGTTAGAGCTCACTCTCCCTTAACAACAATAATAATAATAACTTTTATGTTTATATATTTACCAAGTACTGTGTATTTTTAGTTGTTGAAAAAAGTAAAACATTTCATTGAACATATTGTCTACTTTATCATCAATGGAAGAGCAGAGGCCCTTAAGCATCGGTGAAGGGTAAGATCTCACTGTTCCTTAAAAAAAAAGGAGCGGGGGGAGATCCGCCAGTTCCTCCAAGTTGGTGCCCCTGGACGTAGACTGAAGGCTGGCAATGATATTGCATCAAATTTTAAAGAATAACACCATTTTCAAAATTTTTTCTTGTGACATAATGCACGTCTGAAACGTGAAATTTTTTTGTTTTCGGCCAACTCTCATGCCAATTACGTAACTTTTTCACACTTTTGGTGATTACATCATAAACTTTAGTCTTTTAGCTTTCAAACGAGACCAGAAAGAGCTTTCTGTCTTAAAAAATAAGGGAATGATAGCGATTTGAAAAAATTTTGTGAATATGAAAAATTCTCTGGGTTGAAAAGGTTGAAATATTTAAATTTGATATCATGAAATGCTCAATCCTAACAGCTGTCCAGTAAGCATTTCTTAAAACTGATGATCTAAGCAAGCAGAGTCAGCAAAAAAATAAGCTTAAGACGTTGAAACCAGGTTTAGTCCCTCGGGAGCCGGACTAACAGGAGGAGCACAACCTCTCTCCATCGGAAGACGTCCTCTCCCCAGGAGGTTCCAGCACCCTTCCTCAACTGCAAGTGAATCATGCCTCAGACGCACTTTTGTCCAGGACACGCTGCTCAGTTTCATTCATTTCAACAATTCTCTCATACAAATGCCATGTACAACAAACTCGGGATTAACTGATCTACAAAAAGCCAACCTATCTGACATCGAGTCCTAATTTTTGTACACATCAGTTGATTAGCCTCTTTGACGGTATCACTGTTACCAGTAGTTAAATTGTTAACATATCTCGATAATAAATCACTATATCTCAGTGCTATTCGCATTGCATGACTAAGTGGATCGCCATTCATAACATTTCTCTTAAGCCACATCTCTAAAAAATTTTCTTCGTTTTGTCTCGATCACAGCACACAGTGGAGGCAAACCTAGTCCCACCATACACACATCATTATTAGTTGTCTTCCAAACTCCCAGCAGCTGTTTCAAACACCACTTGTATTGTTTGTCTACGGGTTTCATATCTCCATTTAACCATGATTCACACCTATACAGCAGTGCCGACATTAAGGCGGCACCGCAGCATCAAAAATTTTCCTCTTAACCAAGAATGGAACATCATTACTTCTGTTTACAAAGATGCGAACTTCAATATATGACACATTCTGTTATGTGCATATATTTTAATAGCAGCTGAAGGTGACCCATCATCAGTGAAAGGACTCCCCAAGTATGTATATTGATCACTGTAGCCGATAACACCATTCTCGTATACTCTTGATACCTTGTCTTCGTCGTTGCCATTTATAACCATAAACTTTGTCTTATTTTGATTCATAATCATACCATAAGAGTTGCAAAAGTCACACAAAATTTTTATTTTTCTTTTCAGACAGTCTTTAGCTGTCGATAACAATATAGTGTCATCCATCAATACCATGCAAGGAAACCATCTGCAGGGCAACCTTGTTTTATCATTCGTATCATGTCGTTAGCATACAGAACAAATAAAACACATGCAGGCGAACCTCGACGAACACTAACGGTAGTACCAATCCCAGTTGCACCAACACACTATCAGTACACAGATACATTGCCACAAAAGCACAAACATAGTCAACCCACAGCCCATCCGCTTCAAAGTAACAAACAGTTTATATCTTGCTACACAGTCATCTCCCCTATTCAAATCTACATATGTTATAAATTACTTCCGTTTTTTCCTCCTCCTTCCATCAACAATCTCAATGTAACTAGATGCTCCACGCAACCTCTTCCTGCCTGTCTCCATCTTGTTCTCTTTATGGTTTAAACCATCTACTGAGCAGAGTGGATGCCCATGGCACTGCTTTGGATCCACGCTTAAATACTGTGGTCAGCTTTGTCATAGACCAGAACACAGGGTAGAAACCCGATAAAAACAAATTATCAAATAATGTGCTAATAAAAATAATCCACTGAACAGGTAGAACTTTGAATATCCCAGGTGGCGCACCATCTGGCCCACTAGCTGTATTGCATTTTAATCTTTTTATTTCATTCATTACTTCATCAGGAGTAATAAGCTCATCTAACAGGTATACTTACGTCCGTGCATAACTCATCTATATATATATCAGTAAAGGGGAATCCCATAAGATTGTAGAAGACGACTCGTTAAAGTAAAGAAACTGCTTATGTGTCAGAAAAAGAACTCTAAGTAATGGTTAACGCGATGTTAAAATGATCTAAAACCCTTGGGATTTTCCATGAAGACATTTTCGAATCCTTCGGTCTCCAGCTCCTGGAAGAACGAGAGAAATGCCATTCGCACATGTGCCAAACTCCAAAGTCTCCAGGAACAATCTCAGAGATGCTTCAAATAATCTAGAAGCCTTCAGAGAGAGCAAGTGTCTTATTTGAAAAGCTGGGTAAGAGAAAGCAAAGAGTATGGTGAAGGGAAGGGTCCGACCCAGAGGCTGCTTCCTCGGAGGAAGGCAGGTATCCTGCCAGGCTGGGGAAGCGGGCCTGGAGAGGGCCCAAGCCCCTTAAGGGTGGGCCCCGAAAGCCCCCAAGGCTCGCCAGTCTCTTAAGGGCAGTCTTGAAGGGAAGGGTCCGACCCAGAGGCTGCTTCCTCGGAGGAAGGCAGGTATCCTGCCAGGCTGGGGAAGCGGGCCTGGAGAGGGCCCAAGCCCCTTAAGGGTGGGCCCCGAAAGCCCCCAAGGCTTGCCAATCTCTTGAGGGCAGCTTTGAAGGGAAGGGTTCAACCCAGAGGCTGCTTCCTCGGAGGAAGGCAGGTATCCTGCCAGGCTGGGGAAGCGGGCCTGGATGGGCCCTGCCCAAGCCCCTTCCTTGGAGGAAGGCAGCCCTGCCAGGGCCTGGAGGGCCAAAGAACTTCAAAGCCCCAAAGCTCTCGCCAGTCTCTTGAGGGCAGCCTTGAAGGGAAGGGTCCGACCCAGAGGCTGCTTCCTCGGAGGAAGGCAGGTATCCTGCCAGGCTGGGGAAGCGGGCCTGGAGAGGGCCCAAAAACTTCAAGGATGGGCCCCAAAGCCCCCAAGGCTTGCCAATCTCTTGAGGGCAGCTTTTTGAAGGAAGGGCTCGACCCAGAGGCTGCTTCCTCGGAGGAAGGCAGGTATCCTGCCAGGCTGGGGAAGCGGGCCTGGAGAGGGCCCAGAAACTTAAGGATGAGGCCCAAAAACCCAAACGGCTCGCCAGTCTCTTGAGGGCAGCCTTGAAGGGAAGGGTATGACCCAGAGGCCGCTTCCTCGGAAGAAGGCAGGTATCCTGCCAGGCTGGGGAGGCAGGCCTGGAGAAGGCCCAAGAACTTCAAGGATGAGGCCCAAAACCCCAAGGTTCCCCAGTCTCTTGAGGGCAGCATTGAGGGGAAGGGTAAGACCCAGAAGCTGCTTCCTCGGAGCAACATAGGTGTCCTACTAGGCTGGGGAAGCTGGTCTGGAGAGGGCCCAAAAACTTCAAGGATGAGGCACAAAAGGCCCCAAGGCTCGCCAGTCTCTTGAGGGCAGCCTTGAAGGGAAGGGTCTGACCCAGGGACTGCTTCCTCGGAGGAAGGCAGGTATCCTGTCAGGCTGTGGAAAGCAGGCCTGGAGAGGGGCCAAGAACTTCAAGGATACTGAATGGCCTCCTGGCTTGCCAGTCTCTGCTGGCGCCTTTGCTCCTGAACACTGGCATCTTCTGGTCCTTCTGGGCCCATGGGATCTGCTGGAGAAAGGGTGTTGCTCATGGGAGTCCCCCCACACCCATTCTCTAGCCAGCCCCTTCGAAAGGACCCAGAAGATGGCAGCCCTCCGAAGCAACACACAGCAGAGTCAACAGAAGGCCAGTCAGAATTCTCCACAGTCCTGCTTAACTTTGGGGGGTTGTTCCTCCTGCTTTGTTTCTTCTTTGTCTGGACATCCTCTGCTTTTTCATTCCACCTCCCAATTCGATAGAGTGGTTCTTCATCTCTTGGGTCTCTTCTTGAATGCACCCAGTTTACACTCTTTCGTCATTGAGTTCTTCCTTCTACGAGACAATTTGCAGTTCCTTCTCAGCCAAGTGCCGTTGGAGCGATACAGTTCGATCGTCCAGCTTCTGGACCTTCGACCAGACACCTAAACTATCCCTCTGGGCCTCTTTTCCAGGACTGTTGTCAAGAGCGCCATTTCTTGCTCGAGGAACATGAATTTCTTGGTGAGATGCTTGCGGGCGTCCTCCCAGCTCTTTCCTCATCTTCTTTCTCTCCGCTTCATGGGCCTTCACCTTTTCCTCGAGATAGGCAATGTAGACTTCATTCACATTTTTTCATCTTCCAGTTCCAGTATTTTTCCTTTGTTCTTTTCAAGTTCTGTTTCTTGGCGAGAGAAGAAATCCTTCAGTTGTTCGATATCCTTTTTCTTTCTTAATCATGGCTTCCTCCCATTCTTCATTTTTCTTCTTTAGTCGTTTGTTATTCGAGGAAAGGTCCTTATTTTTGCTTTCAATTTTCCTTATCATTTCCTGAGCATCAACAAGAGCTTTTCGAAGCTCTTCAACACAGGACCACTCTTTCCTTAACTGCTTTTCTGAATCCTCAGTCTTATGGATATGAAATTCTTCCTTCCGAATGGTGTCATCAGTTTCAATCTGGGTGTTACAGTTCCTGAGAGCAGACTTAATCGTACTGGCCTTTCCATATACTGTAGATGGCTAGTTGGTCCTCCAAAAACATTTTTAACAATATCATGTCCAAAGTTTTGAACTCCCTTAAAAACAATAACACTGATCCAAAAAGATTCATAGCCAACAATTGCGCACAAACGTTTTTCAATACTGGAAACTTGGTGGTTACCTTTCCTTCTACTTCTTCAAAGAATATAATTCTATTTACAGATGATTCTACTGGAAACTGGAATACAAAAAGGAGAAAAAAACAAATTTCCAAAATATGTTTTGAGAAAAGTGTTGAAGTCTTCAGTTCAGGCTAAAAAGATTCCAGAGGAAAAGAATTTGTCTCTTGTACATGTTTCTAGAAATGGACTCTGGATCTAGACTCTTGAAAATACTGACCACAACTAAAATTACTTAATTATTGGTGTCTGTTATTAAATATGCTTTATAAACCATTGAATAAAATCGTTAAGAACCTCATATCTATGCTTACCAAATGGAATTAATAAAGCAATGGCATTTTACCTTATATAAACGCTCGTATTGATGCTCATTCATTCATACACACACACACACGTACATTTGTATATATGATAAATAAAAATGTATATATATATAGAATATATAATTATATATTGCAATCATATAAATCTAGGAAATTTCATACGTCTATCATATCACAGTTTATTATTTATAATGTATACTACATCATCAAGGCTAAACTGAGCTAAATGTACTCTTCTTTTTAGGTCAGTTTGTATATTATATATTTTGGTTTATAAACACATTGCTATATATATTATACAATATATAAATGACATGATACACGTATGCCTACTTTATATATTTATATATACTGTATATATATGTATATATATATATATATATATATATATATATTTTATATATACAGTATATATCTATATATAAATATATATATATATATATATTTTATATATGTTTCCAGTGAAGGTGGATCTTATGACTCCACAATTATTACTTTACTCGAAAATGGCCTTGTAAATGTCCCAGGACATATAAAACACAAACAAAAAATGAAGAAGTACTTTCATCGGAGGGCTCTTCACTGGGGAAGTGCGTGAAACACGTGGATATAAAAATAGTTATATTTGATAGCACACAAGGTCAAAAGGAAAATTAACTGAAAATACGGTAAATTACTGACTGCAAGTCCTCCCAGAAGGGGGAGAGGGAATGCCAGGAACACGGACCAAGGATAATTCTGAAGAGGAAGACTTTCTGAAACGATATTTGGACCCACGTTACACATCTAATGCTGGAATTTGGGGATTGAATTACTTTGGGGGTGCACTGAAGGCGCCAAGGACTCCCCAGGCGTTACTTGTGACTCAGAGGAAAGAAGCTGTGAACACGTGGGCCTGGCTTGAACCAAGGAATATCAGGGAACACAAAGTTATAGGCCCAGAGATTAATAAATGCAAAAAAAAAAAAAAGTAATCGTGACTAGCAACTCGTTTTGGGTACATTACCACATTTGTAGGGCGCAGGGATGACGATATCTTCTGCCGATAAACATATGGGGAGCGTGGACAAATGGTAGCCTCCCCTCTCCATAGGTATTTCTTCATAGTCGTAGATTGGGGCTTAAAAGGGCCCAAATGATGAAAAGGCCTAGTTTAATGTCAGCTCGCGTTTGGGAGACTTGCAATCCCCCTTTGCAGTCTTCTAAGGCCACGTGGAATGTAACACTTCTCACACAGGCACAATAATGGGATCCACGTGGCAGGAGACGGAAGAGGAGGGCTATTCTTTCTTAAATGGCCCCCAAACGTGACTGCTTCCTCCATTTAACTAGCGGCGCATGTGAGGGAGATGCTCCTTCCCTGACCTTTTATTGCTTCTGGACAGGGGTCAGGGGGCGATCTCCCTCCTCAGGTCTCACCTGGATATCATAGAAAAACGATTTTCTTTCCCTGTACCAAAGAAAACGAGTGCAAAGCCAGTTTACTGTCCCCAAACTATTATATTTTCTCTGAGCCCTATTTCCCCGACCTTCAACTATTTTCAAACCAACCCAAAGCAGGAAGGAGAAAGAGTTTCCTAATTTTGGCTTTAGCTACTCTCTTACAGCTCCCTCTGGCAAGATAATATTCACACCTATAAACTTGAACTATTTCAAAAAGCAAAAATGAGCGAAGAAAACGTTCGACTTTATTCTATCTTTTACTTTGCTACAACCTTTACTTTCTTTATTTGTAAAACTCTGATGCCACACTAATCAATAACAAACTGAAGGTTTACTTTAGGAGCAGAGTGCAATTTAGAATATACAATAAAGGGTAAACTTGCTTGCAAATTAATTATTGCTCAAATACTTCCTAAGTACTGTTTCTACCCATTCTTTATTATATTTATATAATATGGGGTAATAACCAGGCGCTCAAAAGAAAATAAACAAAGAACACTTCAAAATTTCAAAATAACAACAACAAAATAAAACATACAAGGCAGAATTTAAATAGGAAACAAATGTAAACCCACTGATTCCTTTCATGCTTTTATCCTGGAATTACAGGCATTTCTGTTATGTTTTGCCTTGAAATATCGGCATCTCTGACAATACATTGTAGGTATTAAATAATATCCCCTTTATACCAAAATTGTAATAATAGAATTCAATTCTTCTTTTCAATCGACCTCAATTGTTCATAAGCTCGATATATAACTAATATTTCCTATATATATATAATCTGAAGGGACAAAGAACTATGACAGCTGTCAGGCAAAGAGAAATTATTCAAGATTTTTAACTCAAACTTAAATGACGCTAAATTTTTACGTCTGCAGCTTACAACTCAGGTGTAAGCTATAAATAGACTACTTTCGACGTATGAATGGGAGGATAAACAAATGAAGGGGAAAATGGACAGGGCTAACATTCTCCACAGGAATAATTAAAAAAAAAAAAAAATGTAAATAAAAATAAAGGAAACTACACAGAACAACAACGATGGATATTACTTCATACTAAATCGCATTTTCAAGGCGGTGATTAAAAAGGCAACGTTAAAATTCGTAAGGGCAGGAGTCTTGTGACTCAAGATTCGTAAAAAAAGAAAAGATTAAATGCAAAAGTAAATAATATACGTAGAAAATAAAGGATAACAGAGTGAGGTATTTATGATTTACTTTTTATCTAACTTCCGTCGCCAACAGACGACGGTCAGAGCTAACTCTCAGCCCAAGGGCGGGGAAAATGAAACCCAAAGGGCGCGACCCCTTCAGGAAGAGTTGACACGCCTGCCTTGTGCCAAAGGACTTCACGTAAGGGCGTGCCACTTCCCACTCTGTCTCTCTTACTGCTTCAAAATAAAATTATTTATACATTTCAAAAATATATGATATCCCATATGTTAACTGCCGCTTGCATGGTAATATTAAAGTGTGGAGGGAAGATCGATAGAGAAGGATGAGGGATAGAAATTCCAAAGGAAAGGAAGAAGATAGCGGAAGGCCTATGGCATCCTCTCCTGGATGAAAGGTGCCAAGACGTTCAAAGATGAAGAAGGGGGCCTATGCCAAGTTTGCACAGGGCCCAGAAGAGCTCACAGGCTCCTTGTGGACTACCTCATTATTTAAACACCCGTTTTTAACTCCGCATTAACCTCTCCTCCTTGGACCGTTGTCCTGATGGCTAATTTTTAGGGCCCGAGGCCAAAGACGGCATTATTGCCATCTGGGTCAGCTGCTCGACAACTGACCCAGGAAAAATTACGCCATCTCGGACATTAACCGGTTGCAGATCGCAGAGTTCATCGGCCCAGGAAAGCATCTGCTCTTTGATCATGACTGCGGAAGAATCTGCGGCGGGCGGCGAGAAAGGACGGCCGGAGGGGGCGGGGTCGACAATGCAGGGGTGACCAGCTCAGGCACTGACACTTGGCACTGGCGCTGGTGGCGATGTGGTGGTGGTCTCGTCTGTCTGGACGGACGGAGACTTACACTGCTCAGTGCGCCGAAACACTGGCAAACAGCTGAAGGCCGAGATTCTCCTGAAGGGAGATCTGGCTGAGGCCTCACTGGCACGGATGCGTGCCGGGCACTGACTCGGATTTGGATGATTTATTGGGGAATGGGGACCCCGGAATGGTGGTGGCTTGAAATGGGACGTAAACACTCTTGGCCCAGGAGGACGTCATAGTCTCCTGGAATGTGTTTCTAAGCATTCACGAGACTTAACATTCCTGGCTCTGTACACCTCGGGTGACCCTCAGTTGGAAACATTCAGGGAGGATCATTTAAAATTGTTAATGCCCTCAATGGTGACGAGCTTGCGTCCGGTCTATTATAGCTCCATAGGGAACTTTGTCCCTCCTTATGAAAATTTGCGCGCCAGAGTCGTCAAATGCCTTGACCTGGCGTCACTCATTTACACGCGAGGAGGTGCCACATAGATGGGACCCTCGGCAGGAAACACTAAGGACTCGGGATTCGTTATTGCCAGGGCGACGGCGGGAGTTCCTGCCTTATTATTTCTAGGGCATTTTGCCCATGAGGAAGAGTGGCCATAAACCTTCACTAAACACCGTGCAAAAACAATTGGCTGAAATCTCTAACACTGCCCCGGCAGACATTCACTCGACTTATTAGGGGCTGTCCGGAGAAAGAGACGCTGGTGGTTTACTGCGGCATTGCTCCACTAACATGCCCGAAACTTTTTACAGAACCCTAAGCACGACTATACACTTCTGTGATTGCCCATTCTTCGGCGGAAACTCACACCCGATTCAGGAATAGGCGGGTGGCGTAAACATTTAAACACTGCAGCGAGCTCTCCTGGGGTGATGGGTGTCCCATAGATCCGCTATTTCGGCAGCAATCAGCTAAGGTGGGGGCTCCTTCTTGGCGATGTGCGTGGCGAGGGCCCGGGGTGTAGAGTAGGAAGTTCTCTATTTGTATTTGTTCGATGGCATCGTTGAGGGTCGTAACACCACGGCCTCGAACCATTTGGCACGGGCATTCTCGGACTTGTAGGCCCAGTCTGCCCAGGTTTGATTGGCCTCCTTCACTAGCCCGCCACACCTAAACCTAACCTCCAGCGTTCAGGGTTATCTCACTACGCCTTGGCAATAGTCTGGCGTATTAACCTCCCAACATTCCTGCTCCTCCGGGAGGGCCCTGTAGGCAATCAGGGCCTTCCCTCCATTCAGGAACATTGCCCAACACCAGGGAGAGTTCGGCGGCACTCAGGGGCAGGCCTTTAGCACTGTCATTCGGCGCTGTCGAGCCACACCTAAAGCTCAGCCTCCGTCCACTTCACTGGCATGCAGGCGAGAGCCTGGCTGAAACACTCATCCCCTGGGGGCAGGTGGAGGCGAAGGGCCACTCTGTTGCAGCATTGCGAGTTCATGGGCACGCTGCTTGTCCCTTTCTTCCCTCTCGGCTTCTTCTCTCGTTTCTCCTGGGCCAGTCTTTCTGCTGCGCCTCGTTTCTCCTGGGCAAAAATTCTGCCTCACGTTCTTGTCTCTCTCTGTCTTCCCGTCTCTCCTGAGCCAGCCTCTCTGCCTCCCACGTTCCTGTCTCTCTGCTTCTCGTTCCTGCTGATAATCACTCCTGCTTCAGTGGTCTGTCTCTCTGAGCCTGTCTTTCTGCTTCTAAACTTGTCTCTCCTGAGCCTGTCTTTCTGCCTGTCATGGCGTCCATCCTCTCCTGTACCCAGTCTCTTAGTTCTCTCCCATAAAGGCCGAGTTCCTTCCTGAGGACATGAAGAACTTGAAATCCTCGCTCTGCTGAGACCATGTCGACATTTTGCAGGCGGGAGAGGACGCTAGTAACACACAGAATTAATTTCCCAGAGCTGTAAATCTTGGTCACTTTTTCAAAGGACGTATGATTGGTCTCTGGATTTACCGAACGAAGCGGGCTGATTGGGGACGATGAATTTAGCAATGATTGGTCTCCCTATTTACCGACGAAGCGGGCTGATTGGGGACGATGAATTAGCAATGATTGGTCTCTGGGATTTACCGACGAAGGGGGCTGATTGGGGACGATGAATTAGCGATGATTGGTCTCCCAGATTTACCGACAAAATGGGCTGATTGGGGACGATAAGTTAGCAATTATTGGTCTCCCGATTTACCGACGGAGTGGGCTGATTGGGGACGATGAGTTAGCAATGATTGGTCTCCCGATTTACCGACGGAGCGGGCTGATTGGGGACGATGAATTTAGCGATGATTGGTCTCCCTATTTACCGACGAAACGGGCTGATTGGGGACGATGAATTAGCGATGATTGGTCTCCCGATTTACCGACGAAACGGGCTGATTGGGGACGATGAATTAGCGATGATTGGTCTCCTATTTACCGACGAAGCGGGCTGATTGGGGACGATGAATTAGCAATGATTGGTCTCCCTATTTACCGACGAAGCGGGCTGATTGGGGACGATGAATTTAGCAATGATTGGTCTATATTTACCGACGAAGAACTCTGATTTGGGGACGATGAATTAAAATGATTGGTCTCCTTCAGATTTACCGAAGGAGCGGGCTGATTGGGGACGATGAATTAGCAATGATTGGTCTCCAGATTTACCGACGGAGCGGGCTGATTGGGACATGACGATGAATTAGCAATGATTGGTCTCCCGGTTTACCGACGAAGCGGGCTGATTGGGGACGGTGAGTTAGCAATGATTGGTCTCCCGATTTACCGACGAAGCGGGCTGATTGGGGACGATAAATTAGCAATGATTGGTCTCCCGAATTACCGACAAAACGGGCTGATTGGGGACGATGAATTAGCACGGATTGGTCTCCCAAGGTAACG